>NW_026690915.1:1500000-1672500 GCF_020826845.1 Diceros bicornis minor
TTTGGCCACAGGCGTTTCACGTCTGGCTTCTGGCTCTGGTGTCCCACTTAGAACAGCAGTCTGTACCACAAGATTATGCACATATTTACCAAAAGGGCTTTATTTGATACATCAAATCTAGAATCCACCTGGGATTTTCCTATCAAATTAGAGAAATTCTATTTCAAATAAAAACAGAAAAGGAAAACCTATCAGGCCCTGTGAAAATAAGAAGGCAGACACAAATGGCCAGTTATGGCATGATTCCACTTATAGGAAACATCCAGAATAGATTTTAAAAAAAGCAAAAAACAGTGACAAAAAACAGATTAGGGCTGGCCAGGGCCTGAGGGATAAACGGGGAGTGAGTGCTTTTAGAACAGGGTTTCCTTTTGGAGTGTGAAATTGTCTGAGCCCAGATAGCAGTGATGGATGCACAGCATTGTGAATGTCCTTAATGCTCATAAAGTGTACAATTTAAAATGAGAAAACATAAATTTAAAAAAATTGAAACATTTAATTTAAATAATTGTTAAGAACTAAACAATAAAGAAAAATCAAAAAGAACAACTAAGAAAGAAACACATTAATGAGGATAGGGAAGGAAATTTCTGGTGAGGGAGCAGTTTGAATGGGTGGTACAGGAGCTGCTGATGAGAGACATTGCAGAGCCAGCTCTCCCAGGCCAGATGGTTTGGCTTCAGGTGCCTCTTCTTCTCCTGCAGGACCCTCTTCAGGGGATGTGTCTCCCTGCTTGCATGGTGGGGCCTCAGTTGCCTCCTGGTCTCCTACCGGAGCCCATGCAGGGGATGGCTCTCCCTGCACGGTGGCTGGGGCCTCAATTGCCTCTTGGTCTCCTGCAGGAGTTGGTGGTAATGATAGTTGTCCGGAATGGATGATGGGTACTGAGGGAGCTCTGAGGCTTGTACAACAGTCAGTGCAGACGTTCTCCCCACAGCTGCTGATGCGGTCTTGTGTCACAGCTGCTCATCCCTGGGGGTGAGGGATTGGATGTCCCCTTCTACCAGCTCCATGCTGATCTCCTGTATGGAGCTCTGCAACGGCAGTGACCGGCAGCCGACCCAGAGGCATCCGATCCGTGCCAGCTGCCCAGCTGTCCTTGTGCTGCTTCTGCCCTCGGGTCCTAATTCTCCCAGATCAGGCACATACCTGTGTCTGCACAGAATTCCACCCTGAATGAAAGACATACACCTCGGGCAGAAGGGTGCCACTCCAGCACTCCACATCCCACCCAGCCGGCCTTGACCTGGGCTGTGAACATGACCCACCAGGGTCGTGTTTGAAGCCCACCAGGCTTTTAACACCTCAACGACCTGCTCCTGCTCATGGTGGTCCACCCTCATGAACCCGCCATTCCACACACACACATGGGGAGGGGATGTAGGGCTGCCCAGATGGGACCACAGTGCTAGTGTGGTCTGGATTGGCCTGCAATAGGACTCCCTGTGTTACGTTTCTGTCCCTCCGGTTAAACGGCCACAATTGTCAGCCATGAGAAAGGAACCCGCATCTGCATCGCGGGTGGTCTTTGGGGGCTTTCCTGGGGCTCTGGCCCCTGACCATCGAGAAGAAGCAACTAAACACGTTGCTGCTCCTAGACAAGTGCTAGACAAGTGAGCTGGCTTGGGGGCTGTCTCTAGGATGTGGGTGCCTAGTTACCAGGGTTCCAAGTACTCTTGGGCTCCATGAGGGTACTTCCTGGGGTCCCCTTACCTAAGCTTCCTCCTCACACAAGACCTCCCTAAGGGCCCCCCGGGCTGCTGACTGCTCACTCTCCATCTCCACACCACATCCAGACACAGTCACACCAACACAGTCCACCCCACAGCCTCTGGGGAGGTCTGGACGCAACCAGGGCCCCAGCTTTGAGGACACAGAGTTGAATGCAGTCCCGCTCCTGCTTCTTGGCAGTGATGTTACCCTGGACAACCACGTGCCTCTCAGGTCCTCCCCAGTGTCCCCATCTGTGCAGTGGGGGTCATTCTAGCGTCTACTCCCTCGGGATGTCATCAGGTGCGATATAAGATGTTTTATGTTTTCAAGTATATGTGGAAACCATTCTGGTTGGAACGTGATTTGGCCTGAAATTTATTTGAACCAAAGAAACCTGACTCACGGCTTGTCAGACATGCATTGTCTGTCTGCTTTAATCGTTACCCTAAAGTAAAGAATGTACTCTTTGAAGATAAAAAAACATCCCTCCCTTCCTTTGATGTCAGCACCCTTTCAAGATAAGACTGAATGCCTCATTTCCCCCAGCACCGAGGCCATGGTGACTTGCTGTCTATGTGCTCATCAATAGCAAAATATCTCCTTGAATCCTTGAGAGAATGTGCACCTGTCATGCTTGATGTGTGTCTCTGTCTTTGGAAATGGGATGTAACTCTGCTGAAAACCACTCTTCTTCACAGCGCTTTCTTCCCTTGCAAAGATGTGCTCCGGGCTAGAGTCCTCAAATGAAGTTGGGCTCAAATAAAACTTTGTGCTACAGAATGAGTATTGATTATTTGCGGCACCTTTTCCTGGCAACCACGAAGGGACTTCTGAGACGCCCACCTGAGACCAGGTGGAGCCTACTTTCAACCAACACTGGTACCACAGGGGACCATTGCACTCCACCACCCCTCCTCCCCCCCCGGCTTCACTGCACTCTTCAGGTGCTCTGGTGAGTTCTCCCGAAATCTGGACCTCCTTATTTAAGTTGACAGTCCTGACTTGTTATTCCAGCTGTTTTGGGTCTGAAGACTTCAACATCTTAAGAGTGTGTTGGTACTCTTCCTAGGTAAGAGGAACCTGGGGGGGGGCATTTCCTAGGTAAGGGGAGCCAAGAGGGAGATATTTCCTAGGTAAGGGGAACCAAGGGGGAAGTTTGGAGTGAACTGGGTTAGCTGACCTCTTTAATTTGGCTTTCAATTGAAAAAGAGACATGTTGATAAAGTCTGAAAAAACTGACAGCAAAATGAGAAACTGAATTTGTTTTGTTCTGAAGAAAAGGGGCACTTGCTCTTTCCAGCCACAAGTTGTTCTCAGGTGACTGAGAACCTGGTGTAAGTGTCTGAGGACAATCTCCATGACATGCGGCAGTCCCATAGGGAACTCAGTCACCATCATTCACTTTAAATAATTAATGGCTTGTCGAGGGACCCGCACACAAGGATTGTTCATCCAGTGCTCTGCACCCCTACGGTAGTTGTAGACTGCCCGCAGGAGAAGCTAAGACACGTGAGAGAGCGTTCATCACCTTTTAGGAAGTGACACTCACAAGCAGCACAGTTTTGACCCGCTACACTGTCCTTAGAAATTGTTCAGACTTTATATTAAAATGAAAGTAAAAGAAAATGAGAAACCACACTTTCAAAGCCAACAATGCCAGATGGGCACCCACTCACTTCAATTCTGGCTGGCTCTGTGTACAATATGTATGGAGCCTTTACTTGCAAGTACTTAACCAAATGCGGATAGCTGTAAATGGCTGAATCTTTGGATCAGGATAACCTGGGATAATTTAAAATTACACTGGCCACTTTGGGGCTCCTTTGAGCTTTCAAAACTTGTCTTTTTGTGCACTAGATTTGAGAACCGTGGAACAGACAGATTAAATGCAATCTTTAATCTCTAAAGAGTTAAGCATGCCACCTTCCAGCACACCTGCTTGAAAACTAAAGGTACCAGAAGTTGTAAATATTTAAAACAACAGCAAAATCTTGCTACGCTTGTATTGTGTCCTGAGAGCTTGGCTTAGTAACCATCAGGTTGGGCGCCCCAAAATATGGTCAGACAGAATTGCGGGTTGCACCCAGTTTGCAGTCAGGTATGGTTGGACAGAAATATGGGTTGAACTCCATTTGTGGCTAGGGTCCTACCAAAATGCCACCAGCTTCAGGGGTGTTACATTGGCCATTAGAAGGAATGATCTAATTAGATAAGATTGCTTAAGATGTGCACTTAAAAGCAAAGCCTTCAAAATTCCAAAAGAGCCCTACTGAAAGTTTGGTTGCAAAAAGCTAATAAAAAATTAAGTTATAAAATGTACCTAAAAGTCTATTAAATTATGGCTTTACAGACACCCCCATAATCGACCTTCAAAGAGGGGCCCAGTATGATCCCCTCTCAGAGTTAATGAGATCATGAGAGATTTTCTGGGAAACTTAACGTTATTTCCTTAAACAGTCAATGGGAAACTTAAATTAAAAATTAATAGAGTTGTTTAATACTGCCAGAAACACAGTTTGGATCCAACTATTCTTTTTTTTTTTTTTATTGATGTTTTAATGGTTTCTAACATTGTGAAATTTTGGGTTGTACATTTTTGTTTGTCCATCACCATATATATGTCTCCCTTCACCCCTTGTGCCCACCCCCCACCCCCACTGCCCCTGGTAACCACAGTCCAGTTTTCTCTGTCCATGTGTTGGTTTATATTCCACCTATGAGTGAGATCATACAATGTTTGTCTTTCTCTTTCTGGCTTATTTCACTTAACATAATACGCTCCAGGCCCATCCATGTTGTTGCAAATGGGACGATTTTGTCTTTTTTTATGGCTGAGTAGTATTCCATTGTGTATATATACCACATTTTCTTAATCCAGTCGTCACTCGAGGGACACTTAGGTTGCTTCCACTTCTTGGCTATGGTGAATAATGCTGCAATGAACATAGGGGTGCATAAGCCTCTTTGGATTGTTGATTTCAGGTGCGTTGGATAGCTTCCCAGTAGTGGGATGGCTGGATCATAGGGCATCTCTATTTTTAATGCTTTGAGGAATCTCCATACCGTTTTCCATAGAGGCTGCACCAATTTGCATTCCCACCAGCTGTGTATGAGGGTTCCTGTTTCTCCACATCCTCTCCAACATTTGTTGTTTTTTGTCTTGGTGATTATAGCCATTCTAACGGGCGTGAGGTGGTATCTTAGTGTTGTTTTGATTTGCATTTCCCTGATGATTAGTGATGTTGAGCATCTTTTCATGTGCCTATTGGCCATCTGTATATCTTCCTTGGAGAAGTGTCTGTTCATTTCCTCTGCCCTTTTTTTGATCGGGTTGTTTGTTTTTTTGTTGTTCAGTTGTGTGAGTTCTTTATATATTATGGAGATCAACCCCTTGTCAGATGTATGTTTTGCAAATATTCTCTCCCAGCTGCCAACTATTCTTTTTTAAATTAGTGAGTTTTGTATTTTACCTGATTCATAGGAAACATTTAACGAAAACCGTTTAAGGTCTCTGCTTGTGTCTGTCTGTGTATCTATGTATGTCTATGTGTAAGCGTTATATATATGTGATATTTTTCTACCTCTGGATGATGTAATTTCTAAAAGAGCTCCATTAGTAGGCTTAAAGTAAGCATTTATATAAATTGTTTCTAAATGTAGTGGAAACTAACCCAAATGTTTTTCAAGTTAACATGATATCATCTTTAGTAAATGAAAGCTTATTTAAGTTTGTTGGTTTGATGAAAATAAGCATGTTTTCAGTATTCTAAAAATTATATAAAATTCCTAAAAATCTGATATGTCCTGGTATAATTCTAGTCGTTATCTTAAAATGTGGCTTATAAAAATAACCAAATTTCCTTGTAATTACATTCTCATGTTAAGTCTTTTGTCATTGCCAGATCGTCATTATTTTACTCCTATGGTTTTACAAATACGTTTCATCTTCAGAGAAATTCGCAACAAGGCCTCTGACACTCCCAACATTTGACACACATGGACAGAAAGCTTCTACAGTACGTTGGTTGGGTGATTTATCCTTTTTTTCTGTGAAAAGTCAGTGTTTGCAGGCTCCGGGCTCCTGTCACTTCAGCAAGTGTGTGAGGACACCCTGAATGCAGTGACCACGGGCCACTCCGACGTGTCGCCTGGCCGTCCTGTCTTCTTACACTCAGACTCTGTCATTCCACCTATATTGGGGAAGAGGCGAGGCCAGTGCAGAGCCCGAATGGCAGGCACAGCCTGAGAAGGTGGAGGGACTCTTGTCACACGGTGGCCACCACCATCTCCCTCAGTGGACAGTCGTTCCCAGGGGCCTGGGTCTCCGTCTTCCGTCCACTGAACCCCCGCCGGACGTGCAGGCTGACACTCCATGATGATTTCTGGAGAAGTGGCTCTTGCTAGTACACAGACCCTGACATCAGTGAACAAAAGACTCTTGGCCTGCCATTCTCGTCAGGTCCACCCCTGACTCACACAGGGGAGTCATGTCCTGACCACGCTTGTTTCTTGAATGTGTGGTTGGCTCACATTTTCAGGAGGTCAGGAAACACCTACTGTGCACTCACTGTGTTCATGTGACAGTCAGACGCTGAGAACCACGCTGCAGGAAGAATGCTCTGACTTGGCACAGCAGGTGACAGTCTCGTTGAGCACCTGGCACAGGTTAGACACTCGGGCTGCTTTTCTGAAGATCCACACTGCTCTCTCGCAGATTACGCTCAGGTCCCAGCACCTCCTTACCAGCAGCAGAGTTACTCACACCTTCTGAGGGTCGTTCTCCCCGCAGGGGCTGCATGGGAGCTGCTCAGGTGCCTCGGCCTACCGTGCAGCCTGAGGTTCCCACAGACCACTTCAGATGGCCTTGGCGGCCTCAAATGGGGTGGCTCTGTGAGGTAGCCATTGTCCTGGGGCATGCCCTGCCCCGTGGTTGAGCCCCAGGAATGTATCCCCTCCCCAAAGGACCCCACACTTGCCTTTCTCTCTCCCAGGGTGCATCACCCAGCTACCCTCAGACGCTCATGCTGTGGCGACCAAGAAACCCAGCCTTTCTTCCACACCAACCTTGATATTTCACACGGAACAGCCCAGATTGAGCTTGAGCTGGACACAATGCTTGGAATCCCTCTTGCTGTTCTTTTCTCAGGGGCCACACTGAGGGCAGGCTGAGCAGTCAAGTTTAAAAGGAATAATCCAGAGAGTGTGGTCACCTCCTCGAACCAGGAGTCCGTTGTCTTGCTAGGGAGGCAAATAGGTAGAATGTAGCTGGTTGGGGAGCTGCCGATGAGGAGCGGAGAGACTTGGTCTTGCTGTCGCTCTGGTAGGGTGGTGCCAGCTGTTGTGAGAGAAGAGCACAGGAATCTGTGCCCATCAGAAAAATGCCACGTGTGCGTCCACCCTCAGAGATGGAAACTGAACAGGCTCAGGCTTGTGACCCGAAGCTGTTCCTCAGCTGCAGTCATCCACCTTCATTACAGCGAGAGAACCCTGAAGATGAAGCAAAGGCCTGATTGAGTCCCTGTTCCTGACCGACTGTACGCCAGGAGCTGCCATGTGCTGGGGACGCGGTGGTGAGAAGCATGCATTCATTCCAGCTGGCGCATCTGGGGGCTGGCTGCCTCTCATGAGTCTGGCCTCAAACTAGGAAATCAAGAAGAGGCCGCCTGCCCCCAGAGCAGCCGAAGGAGGCCGTGTTCATGAGGGGATTCCTTTGGGCAGATTCAACCCCTCACCCTGAGCTTCTCAACCTTGCCTGTATGATAGAATCATCTGGGAGGTTACTGATTGATTGTTTTGATGTACCGTATTCAACATTTGGTAGACATTTGGCTGGTTCCACATTTTGGCTATTATGAATAATGCGAGAACTTCATGTATGAGTTTTAAATTGGCCCAGCGTTTTATTTTTTGGATCATTCTCATACAAGTGTCTGTGTGAACGTGTTCTCAGTTTTCTCGAGTGTATACCTAAGGAGTGGGATCACTGGGGCCTTCATTTAATTTTTTAAGTTAGGACACTTTTACCACGTAATTCATGACACGCTCGGTGTCCCTGAGTCCAAGACACCGAGTACTGATTTCCCTGAAGACAACTCGGGCTGTTCCCTACAGGCTCCTCAGAGGCTCTGCCGGCTTCTCCGAGGTTCTCCCTGGACATCAGGACCCTCCCAGTGACCCATGCTCATCAGGGTGGCAGATGGGCCTGGGTCTCGCTGATGCTGCACAGCTTCCCGCTGGGTCAGCTCAGGTCCAGAGCTCCTGGAAAAACAGCTCAAATGAGATGCTCCCCCATCAACATTTGTGACATGGGAGCTCCGGGTTCTTGCCTTCGTCCTCCTCCTCCTTCTCTGTGCTGCCTCCGCCATGTTGATAGGGACTTCCTTTAACCCTCAAAAGTGTCAGAATAACTCACATTCTTTCTTGGCCATGCTTCAAGCCCAGCGTCCATTCCTGTTGCTTTCTCTACGACATCGATATTTTTAAAACATGGACATGTGAGTCACATGACGTAAGACCATTTTAAAGTGTACAATTCAGTGGTTTTAGCATATTGTCTATGCGGTGCAACCTCCCCCACGATCTCATCGCACACATTCCCTTTGGAGAGCTCGTTTTCACCATCATGAGCCCCCCCGCCCCCCCAGTGGAATGTCACATGATAAAACCAGGGGGGGCATGTGACCACAGAAGCTGCTCTTTCCTCCTATGGCCGAGTTCTTTATGCTGCCTTTTGAGAGAGGGTGGGGGAAGCTTTAAACCATTATTTTATCCAAGAGAGACTGAGTCAGACTCTTGGGGGTGGAGTCCTGGCATGGGTAACCCCCCTGGGGATCCGAATGTGAGCTGCGGTGAGAACCTGCCAAGAAGCAGCCAGAGATGCTCCAGGAGGAGTTATGCCCTGGTTGGGGGCGGGGGGCCAAAGGCATGGTTCTGGGATTGGCTGGACATCTGCTGGTTCCCTGCATGCGCCACTGCCCCCACCACCCCAACTCAGCACACAGAAGACATTGAACCAGCCAGAGACCCCTCCTGAGAACTGAGGCCAGGACGCTGGCAGTACCCTTTCCCTCCTCCTATCAGCCCTCTTCATAATGCAGACCCCCACACAGATGCTAAGTTTGGTCCCCTGCGTGGAAGTCCTCAGTGGCTCCCCATGGCCTGTAGGAGGGTGAGGCCCCTGGCGGACCTGAGCACCCACCTGGCATTTCAGCCTCAACCCCTAGCTGCCCCATCCACTCCTCCCTCCCCCGCCACACTCCTCCATTCCAGCCAAGGTTACCTCTGGCCCTCTGCGCCTTTGCTCCTCCCTCTGCTGGGTCCCCATCTTACCAAGCTCAACCCTAATGTCCTGGCTTCTTGGTCTGCCCCCTACGGCTGGACAGTGGTCATTCCCTACCCCTGGGCACAGCTCACCCTTGTGGTCTAGCCTGGCCTTGCACTCCCTGGACTAGCTCCTTTCCCTGTCTTCTCACCTCCTCGAGAGACTCAGGTGCAGGGGCCACGGCAGGTTCCTCAGGGTCCCCAGCATCTGGCACGAGGTCCAGCACCGCCCGAGTGACAGTGACTGTGAGTGAGTGGTGGGAAAGGGAGGTCGGGCTCTGGAGGCCTTTGTAACTTTTGAGAGTTTGGGGGACATCAAGAGTCCCTGTGGATGCCCTAGCTCCAATGGGGTCTCTGAATGAATGAGGGGGGCGTAGTCTGAGGACCCCAGAAGGGAAAGCATTCACAGCATCCAGAACTTTCTTGGGCTCAGGGTGGTGAGAGAGCTTCAGCCCCATTGTCACTCCATTCAGACACCAGGTCTGCTTGTCCTGCGGGCGGGGGTGAGGCGGGTGGGGATGGATGTTGGTGGGGTTCAGTGCAGGCTCAGGTCTTCAGCCCTGCCCTGGTCACACTGGCCCTCCGTGGAAAATGTCAGAGAGGGACAGCGAAGGGTGTCCAATGTCCAAGACGTCTGTCCTGCCTTGGCATCCCCAGTGCCTACCTGACAAAAGGGCAGGAACCAAATGCCAGAGCCCTTGTTGGAGGGACGCTGGGCATGGAGCCCTCCCTCGTGCCCCCAGGGTATCTTGTCGGGAGGCATCACCTCCTGGGCTTCTAACAACAGGGACATTCCTGGGGGTGTGACATCCACAGTAGGGCTCCAGGCTTGGGCCAGAGGCCCTGTGGCCCGGAATCCAGCCCCTGATCCTCTGCCTGCCACCAGCAAGGCGCTGTCCTGCTCCGCAGGCCCCTTGACCCCCAGGCCCACCTAAGCCAGATGTTTGGGAGGATGGATGGGCATAGCAGTCAGTCTCCAAGATGGCCCCAGTGATCTTGCCCTCTTGGTTTCACACCGTTTTGTGTTCTCCTCCTGTGTCAAATCAGAGCGGGGCGGTATGCTCACAGAGTATGGTGGAGGCAGAGGCATGTGAATTCTGAGGCTCGGGGCCAAAAAACCATTTTGTCTCCTATACTGGCCCTTGAATCCCTTGCCCTGGGGGAATCCGGGCACCATATTGTGAGGTCACTCAAGGAGCCCCATGGGGAGACCACTGTGGAGAGGAACAGCCTCCCTGCCAACAGCTGAGCCCAACTTGCCAGCCCTGTGAGTAAACCACCTGGGAAGTAGATCCTCCAGTCCCAGCCAGGACTTGAGATGATCGCAGCCTCCTGAGGGACCCTGAGGCGCCTGCTCAAACTGCTCCCGAATTCCTAACCTACAGGAACAGTGACACGTAAACAATCATTTTAATCCATTGCGTTTGGGGCAACTCGTTACCCTGCATCAGGTAACTGATACAGCCCCTCTCGCTCTGGGGATGTGTCCTCTCTCAGCCGCTGGGTGTGGACGGGGAGGTTGTTCTGCCTTCCTCCCAGCCCCTGGCCATGTTCCTCGACCATGGAATGGAGAAGGAAAGAGATGAGATGTGGCCCTGGAGCAGCACAAAATCAGATGCCCTCAGCCAACATGATATTTTTCTCTGTTTTAATTAACACTTTACAAAGTACAAAATACATTGTCTTTTTGGGGGAACATTTGATATTTGTTTCTCTCCATCACACAGTACATGAATCTTGAGGGTTCCATGTTTCTTCAAGAATGAAAGAAAGCGTGAGGGTCCCCACCAGGATGTAAGGCTGCCCAGTTCTCCCCTCTACAGACCTGGGGACAGATGTAAGTGCCACTGCTACAGCTGGTGACCTGGGGCAGGCCAGGTGAGGGCCAGACCCCCGAAGATGAGCTTCTGGGTAGGGCAAGGCCCCCCAGAATCCCACTCTACCCCCAACATCCACTCACCCCATCTCAGGATAACGGAAGTGATCTTGGCATAGAGCAAGAGGGGGGCGTGGGATTTTGTTTCTTACTCCCCGACTGCAGCATGGAGCCCACCCTGCTCAGTTCTTCCCTGGACCATTTCCTGAAAAGGTAAACTGAGGCAGGGGACAGGGAGACGCACTGGGCTTGGCCTGTGACTTGGGACATCGACTTGGCCTCTTTTTCAAACCCCCTTCCCACCCCTTCTCCAACTTTGCTAGACCCTCTTCAGGGACGAGCCCCAGTAGGCGAGGGGGCACCAGCACCCAAAACCTCTCCCTATGAACAGTATCCTGAGGACTGCATGCTTCTGAAGAGCTGGCTCAGTAGGTCTAGCAACTTTGGGCTGCATGGACTGCCAGGCCTCGCAGAGCACAGCAGAGCCCCTACTTGGGACACCTCTGCCCCCTCCACAGAGCAGAATTACACATTCAAGTGGGCTGGGGCAGTCCGCAGTCGTGCATGCAAGACCTGCCACACCCTCATCAACTCCACATGTAGCCCCCGGGTAAGAATGCTACCGAGGCCTCAAAATACTGGATGGGTCAGTCCCTCAGCTAGGATTTGGGCTCTACACACGTGTGCTCGCACACACACTAATGTGGATGACATGGTACATGCTCACACATACATGTGTGTATATGAACACACGTGTGGCCATCCACTGAACACTGTCCTGCCCCCAGGGCAGGGGCCACCCTGCACTCCTGACTCTCACAGCCTCCCACCACCTTGAAGCAAGAGCCACAAACTCCCTCACCACCAGGCTGCCCACAGACACCAGGGGCCGGGCCGCCGGCTCCTACCTCCACTCCAGTCGCTCCTGGTGCCGCCAGCCCCAAGGACAGAGGCTGCCTCAGCCACCAGTACCTGTCTTTACCTTCCCGAGAGAGCAGGCGTCACAGGAGGGGTGGACATCAAAGCTGAAGGTATGGAAAGGGGATGAAAGACAGTTAAGCTTGTCCTTTTGCTGCCTCTAATTTGAAAATGAAAGAAAGAAAAGAGCTGGATAGGTCTGAGAGGTAGGCAAAGGTCTCTCCTTCAGCAGGGCTCTACTCCCCTCAGGACAGCCCCGCCACTCTTCCCAAGCCTGCCCTCTGCTAGGCCGACCACCGTCCACCAGACTGGTTTCTCCCCTCCCAGGAGGCCTCTGTGAATGGAGGGCTGCTGCCCCTCCCTCAGCACAGTATCCAGGAACCTGAAAGGCCAAAGCTCATTTCTTTCCGCTGCTGTGAGACTCCGTCATCCTCCCCCAGGCTCCGCTCACGAAGCGACACCAACTTCATTTCTCCATGGATGTGACAGCAATGACTGGCTGCTCCCTGCCCTGGCATACAGTAGGCACAGATATATTGGGGGTATTTTCTTCCTACCCTTGCCCAGTGTCCACTCAGAGAGTGTCATCAAAAATTCCTCAGTCACGGGGCTGGAGTGCTCAGCTGTCATGTGGGTGCTCCCCAAGGCCCCTCTCTTAGCTGTGGCCGGCAAGGGCCCTAGTTGTCCCCACATCCAGATCCAGAGGCTCAGAAAGGCGGCCCAGGGTGGCCGTGGGACTCCTAAAGTTCTTCCAGGGAAATGCTGCCAGGCGGGTGGGCCGGTTCATCTTTGATTATCAGGCAAATGGTGTCTTGGCTTGGGGTGGGAGCCTGGCCTTTCCTATCTCCCCAGAACCTTCTCTCCTGACCTCCATGGCCTCCTCTGTTCCCTCAGAGGGGACAAGCCGCACAAGACCATTCATATTCTTCTGGACACTACACTTGTCCCCTAGGCCATGCTGCCTGGTGGGAGAGGCCACAGTGGGCAGCTCTGGGTCACCTGGCTCCCTCCTTCCCCACAAGGGGTCTGTGGCCTGGAGTTGATGGGAGGGGGAGAATGCTGATTCTTGGGGGCCTCTGGACCCCCTGAATCTTGGGGAGGAGAGGTCTGCATGCCTCTCCAGCTCAGATGTGTGCCCTGGGCTGAGGGCAGTGGCATGGGCAGCACCTGCTGGGGGGCTTTGGAGACCCCCATGGAGGAAGGGGGTGCAGAGGTGGCACTGCACATCGCTCTGATGGATTAGGGTTGGGGGCTGAGGGAGAAAGGGGTTTCTTGGGAACCAGTGGAGGCCATGCAGAGGGTTGAGCCAGAGCACATGTTTCTAATTGGGGGTGAGGGACAAGGGGTGCTCAGGGCTCCCCTGTCCCTCACTCTCCCCTCCTTGAGCTCTCACCACTCTGGAATGTACAGGGATGGGGCAGGGTGGGGCGAGGTATGAGGGTGGTGCAGAGGGTATGAGCTTTCCTCACCAGGGAGAGGCACAGAGGCAAAGACACACCTGGCAGCCCAGGTGGGGGCTCCAGTCACTGACTCACTCTGCCTCTGGGCGGCCTGGCCCAGGAAAACCATTGCCCTCTCGTGCACCTGTCTGTCCAGCCAGGGCCCAGAGATGCTCAACACCAACAGGACTCACTCCTCAGGCCTCCCTGAGCTATTGGCTGCCCTCAGTGCCTTTGCCTTCAGCCAGTAGGAACCGTGGCCATGGGCTCTTCCACTGGGGAGTGAGGGCAAAGGTCATGCAAGATGGCGGTGCCCCAGAGAGCTGAGGCATGAAGCAGAGAATGGCACTGGCAGCCCTGGCATTTTGCTGACGTGGATTTCCACCCCTGCACAGATGGCTGAGCTTGCCAGATGCAGGTCCCCTTGTCAGCCCAGCAGAGTGAAGGAGAACAGCCTCAGATCACTGATGGTCCAGCTCAGGGCTGCCCCAGGTGTCCTGCACCAAGCACAGAGCAGAAGGGAGCGGGGACCTCCCTAACCACCACCCAGATGAGAAATCTCCGGGAAAACCTTGGCCCTGAGTCCCAGAACTCCCTGGTCCCATGAATGGCCCAGAGTAGAGTTCACAGGGCTGTGGGGAGGACAGGATAGGGGCTCAAGGTGGGCGCTGGTATTTTAGATGAGTGGGAAGGCATGAATTTTACCACATTTTATCCTTAGGAGAGTTGGAGGAGCAGGTGCAGTCGTGTCTCCATATCTGCCCTCCCTGTGTTGATTCTACTCACCTTGACAACTACCGCTGCACTGCCTGCTACACGTGCACTGATCTCATTCAACGGCACAGAATCCCCACCCTGGGAGCAGCATTGTCCCCATGTCATATGGGGAATTGGAGGTGCAAAAAGTGTCACCAATGCCCTCCTTCAGCTAGCAAGTACACCTGGTGTGGAACTGAGGGTCAGGAAAAGTGTTCCTGGAGTTTCTACCTGCTGAGCTTGGCCAGGTTCTCACCCTGCCCTGGTGTTATGAGAGGTTTGGGGATTTGATCCGAGATGTAAAAGACACTTTTTACTCCAAACAAATGGACTGAAGGTATATTTTATTATATAGAGGGTAGTAAAGGCGATAGTCTGCAAACAGATCCGAATAGGTCAAATAATAAGAGGGAAAAAACACCAGCTCGACTGGAAAGGGAAAACATCCACATCGCCTGAGATAGCAGTAGAGCCGAATAGGTCATATAATAAGAGGGAAAAACATCTGATCGATTGGAAAGGGAAACACCAGATCGACTGAAGGGAAATGACACAAATCAACCGGAAAGAGAAACACCAGGTTGACCGAAAAGAGAACACATCAAATCAGTTACTTCACAGTAAATCAATTACTTACATCAAATCAGTTACTCATAATATCCACGCCCCACTGCCGGGAGAGCCCTGTCAATCGACGCGGCTGGGCAAGGATCACACGTCCTGGGCAAGGTGTCCCTTCCACAGGTGGAACTCTCACCGGGTCTCAGTCTCCAGCAGTTTATATAAGCAGTTACAGAGTTTACAGAGCAAGCATCCAGTGTTTCCATGCACAAATGGTTATCAGTGGCGTACGTGCACTGAGCCCCCTGGCTATTGTCGCAGCCCAGTAGTTGTGTATGTGCATTGTTTTCTTTGGTTATCGTCTTAGCCCGGCACAGATGGCCAGTCCGTCCCGTGCTACGACGCTCCAAGAGCCTTGAACTGTTACAACTTGCAACTCCCTCCGTGGGAGAAAGGCCAGTTCCCAGGAAAAGGCCAGTTCCCACCACACAGAAAGCAGCTTTGTATTTCTTTGTGTGCTGGTGGCTATAGGTCAATGGAGCGGCCAAACATGGCTGTACTCATGTCAAGACACCTGGGCGGCGTGGTGTCTCCTGGGTTTTGGGAAATGTGTGGAGGCTCTTTGGGCTGTGCCAGCGAATGGGGGAGACCACAGTCATTTCAGGGGGCAGAACATGCCACAGACTGAAGAATTGTCGCCACCCCCAACCCACACCCAGGGTTCTGAGGTGAGAACCCCTGGGAAGACAGGGGAAGGACATTCTAGCTCTGGCCTCGCTTGGTCACTGGGGATAAAGAAGGTGCTCCTAATCAGCACAGGTGGCTGGTCCCTGAGGGCATGGGCACTCTGCACTTGGAGCATATTAATAAAGACTTTGACACACTTAGAGCCCCAGAGTGATCTGGTCCTTTCACCTTCTCTAAGAAAGGATCCCCTTGGCCTTGGAGCTGGGTTGAAGGCCACAGGGTCAGGGGCCTTGTGTGACCTTGAGGGAGACTCTTGTCACGGTCAGCCCTGGGCAGATTCCCTGAGCCCCAGTGACCCCCCCTGTGCTCCTCAGCATCTCTCAGACATAGCCGTGCCCCTTGGCCAACCCTTGGTTCCTTTGCTGGGACTCCCTCCCATGCCCCTGCTCTACTTTGCCCCAGCCCCAGTCCAGCCTCCCACCACCCCTCTCCAACTGAGCTACCAACCCTCCTCGGTCCTGCCCACCTGTGACCAAGATCACAAACCAGGTCCTGCTGGTCACTCAGAGGCCACCACTCAGCTGGGCGTCACCCTGATGGGGGCCACCTCCAGCAGGAGCTCCGCAGCCACACTGGTGGGGCCTGGTGGACACATGAAAGGCTCTGGGGAAGGAGACCCTGGGCCAAGCAAGGTCAGGGCTGCCTGCACTGCCCACTGTTCTCCCTCCAGCCCTCCTGGGGCCAGTAGGGCTAGGGGTGCACCCTCTCATCTCTCCACCTTTTGTTGTGACTCACAATTGCTTCTGGTTTTCTCCTGGTGAAGTGAATGTGCTTTTAAAAAACGTGAGAAATTGAGAAAGGTGTAAAGAAGAAATTCATAATCGCTGCTAATCCCTGCCCGTGTAACCGAGCAAAGGCTCCTTCTGCTTGCTGCAACCTTGAAGCCAATCACAAGATGAGTCGGTGGTCAGGAAAGGAATTTACTCGATTAGTTAGCAAAATCGGAAGATGATGGACTCATGTCCCAGAGACCATCTTAAACAAGCACATAATCTGTGGCAGTTCTATAGGGACTAGTGGGCTGTGAGGGGGCTCAGGAACATTCACCATCTGGCATCGGCGACAGGAGACGTCACACCAGGTCTTTCAGGTGTCATCGATGATGGATGCCGGCATAGATGTTCTTCCTGAGGAGGACGTCATGTTCCTAAGAAACTCAAAAGAATAAAGTTATCATCTATCACTCTTGGGAGGTAGGTGTGTCAGCCAGGATTATTTCCGAGAGCTGTTTATCTCCTAGGCTATGTGCAAGGTAAAACACACAGAGCTTGAGTGAGCTAGTCAGACGTTACTCTAAGTTACAAAACGGCATCCCTCGAGTCAACTTGCTCCAGGCCAGTGTCACCCATGGGTAACATTTGGCAAATTTTCTCCCAGGCCCTGCTGCATTTGTGCTTTCACTTCTTGTTTTCCTCATTCACATTAATTCGTAAGCATTTTCTGAAGTCAGCACAAATATTTTTCCAGCTGCATTGAGGTATGATTAACAAAGAAAAGTTGTATACATTGAAGGTGTACAATGTCATGATTTGATGTATGTGCACATTGTGAAATGAATACCACAATCAAGCTAACAAACAGTTCCGTCACCTCCTGTAATAATCCCCCTTTTTTAATGCTAAGAACTCTTAAGATCAATTCTCTTGAGTATACAATGCATTATTATTAACTCTGGTCACCACATTCTGTATTAGATCTTGAGAACATCCTCATGTTATAATGAAAGTCTGTACCCTTTGAACAACATCTCCCATTGCCCTCGCACCCACCAACCTCCATCCCTGGTAGCCACATTCCACTCTCTGTTTCCACGAGTTTGACGTTTTTAGATTCCACATGTAAATGAGATCATGCAGTGATTGTCTTTCTGTGTCTGACTTATTTCGCTTAGCATAATGTCCTCCAAGTTCAACCGTGTTCCCAGAAAAGACAGTATTTCTCTCATATCTAAAGCTGGATAATATTTAATTGTAGATACATGTAATGTTTCTTAATCCATTGATCCATCAGCAGACACTTAGGTTGTGTCCATATCTTGGCTATTGTTGTCACCAACTAACTGCCCCGAGTAATTCAAAGGCAGTATCGAAAGCACTTAACTGTTTCTTTTTTGTTGTTTTGGTGAGGAAGATTAGCCCTGACCTAGCATCTGTTGCCAATCTTCCTCTTTATGCTGAGGAAGATTGGCCCAGAGCTAACATCTGTGCCCATCTTCCTCCGTTTGATATGTGGGACGCCTGCCACGGCATGCCTTGATGAGTGGTGCATAGGTCGGCGCCAGGGATCTGAACCTGCGAACCCCAGGCTGTTGAAGCGGAGCACCCAAACCCAACCACTATGCCACTAGGCCAGCCCCTTAACTCTTTCTCAAAGTCGTTTCTCAGTTACGTTAAGAGACGCAATCACCAACCACCCTGAACCAGTCCAAACCCCACTGCAAAAGCAACGCCTGCACAGATGGGCCAAGAAGTCTCCAAAGTTACTTTTGCTTCATTTTAATGTTAAGATCTCCACCCCAGGAGGAGCTTAAGCCTTATTAGCATAACATGAAATATACGGGAAAGCATGTTTTCAAACTACGCCTGGGATAGCTTGTACCCACCTCTAGACGTGATGACGAAACTTTCCTTTTGAATATTTATTCCCTACCAAAAATAAAAGGCACTTGTTTTCCCTTGCTGAGAGAGCCACAGCTTTGGAAGTGATTCCCTGTGGTCCCCTTATTTGCGGCAAATGAATTGTACTTTGTGTGAGAACTACTTCTGGTAAAGGCTTTGATTTCAACTCACCAAATAGGGAACTCATTTTGGTTCGGTAACATTGTGACAAGTGCTGCAGTGAACATGGGAGGGCAGATATCACTTGAAGATACTGATTTCATTTCCTTCGGAACTATACCCAGTAGTGGGATTGCTGCATCACATGAGAGTTCCATTGGTAATCTTCTGAGAAAAGTCTGATCTTTAATCTTTGACAAACACTGTTTTCCATACCGGCTGTATCAACAAAAATCAATTCCAGGTGTATTTTAAATCTAAATGGGGGTTTTTACAATAACTTCTCTAGTAGGTACCTTAGGAAAACAGTCTCAAGATCTTGGGGCACGCAAAGATTTCGCAGAACACAAAGAATAGTAAACATAAGGAACAAAAAGATAAACAGGAAATTATTAAAAATGAGAACTGTCAGTGAAAAGAAACTTTTAAGAGAGGAAAAAGGGCAGGCACAAAGGGGATAAACACTTGCCATTTATTTATCTGACACAAGACTCTTATCTAGGATATTTAACTAACTCGCATAAATTTATAAAAATATTACAGACAATCCACCAGAAAAAAAGGGCCGATTTTACAAGACACTTCAAAAAAACGATAACCAAATGGGAACAATGAAATGGAAAAGGGCTCCACGTTATTACTCAGGAGGAAAATGCAAATTAAGACCACAATGAGCTACCACTACACATACACCAACACGGTTCAAATCAAACCTCTTACGGCACCAATCGTTGGTGGAGATGCGGAGCAACTGGAACTTTTATACACAGCTGGGAGTGCAAACTGTTTAATCCACTTTGAAACTCTTTGGTAGTATCTCCTAAAGGTGGACGTACACATACTCTATAACCCAACAATTCCACGCTTAGGTATATACCCAACACAGATATGTTCATATGTTTACCAAAAGATGTACAAGTTGTCCAGAGCAGCATTTTTTGGCATATCATCAAATTGTAGACAACTCATCCCGCATCAGTAGTGGAATGGATAAATAAAATGGGTTATATGTTTTATCGTGGAATACTATACAGAAATAAAAATTAAGTACAGCCACATTCAAGAATATTGATGAATCTTACAAGCAAAATGAAAGAAGCCAGACACCAAAGAAGACACTCTGTATGATTCCATTTAAATAAAGTTCAAAGACAAGAAAAACAAATTCAGAAGTTAGAGTATTGGTTCCCCTTGGGGGAGAGAGGTCAGTGACCTGGGAGGGGCACATAAGAGGGTCGTTGGAGGGCTAGTCATGTTCTATCTTTTGTGGGTACTGGTTAGCAGTTGTGTTTCCTTTGGATAATTCACGGATCAATGCAAATATGATTTCTGTACTTGCTGGTATGTATGCTATGCTCCAACTTGCAAATCCAATCTCACGATTATAAACTTTTTTACTGATTAGTCCCAAAGCATACGTGTTAGTGCGAGACTCCAGACTTATGGGTCTACATTCATATCCTGGATGTAACCTCTTCCTACCTCAGAGACCCGGGCCATGAGATTAACTCTCGGGGCTTCAGTTTCTTCATTTGTAAAATGGGTTACTTTTGGAACCTCTCTCTTACTCAGTGAGATAATTAACTCCTTGCTGGCACAGCGCAAGAACTCCATAAATAATGGCTCTTGTAGTTGTTCTTGCCATGCTTAACTCTTTGGGCTGGGGAGCTGGTGGACAATGGTCTGTGGTGGAGGGAGGAGCAGGATGGGGATCTAGTCAAGACACATGCTCCAGGTGAGGGTGTGGGGACAGAGCAGAGCTGATGCTGAGGTGCAGGAGGAAGGGTCAAAGGCCTGGGGCTCCTGCTTCCTTCCCCATCTCAGTTCCTGCCCCTCTATAAATACAGGAGTTTAACTAACCGGGTGATCTCTAGCTGGTTAGTCCTTCCAGCGAGGACATTGGAGAGTCGGCAGCGTGATGGAAATGCCATGAAAAGCCAAAAACGAATTTCCCAGTTTGATCCACACTCAAACCCAAAGGACCAGACCTGGCAGTTAGGGGAGGTGGATATAGTGGTGGGATTATGGGTCCTGCCTATTTTCTTCATTGTACTTTTTTCTATTTGGGACAGGAGCCACCTGAGCCAAGGAGCCGCCTGAGTGGCTGTGGCCCCTGGGGTGGTCCCCTTATCTGAAGACTCCACATGAAAGGGTACCCTTGGACCCGGAGAGCAGAGAATTGCCCTCTGTGGATGGGATGGTGTGGAACTCCCTGTGCTCAGGGGTGCTCTGTCCACCCTGCTAAAGCCCCTCCATGAGGGACATGCCTGCAATTGATGGCTTGCAGGGGGACCAGACCAAGAGGAGGGGGCTCAAGCTGTCAGTGCCCGGCCTCCAGGAGCCAGTGACCTTACACACTCTTCCCCCTCACCTGAATCAGCCCCCAGCCCCTCCTGAGTGGAGTCCCATCTTCCCAGCCTGGCCCATTAGAACCTGAAGCCCCCTGAGATGTTCATCCTGGAGAGGGGACAGTCCCTTGGTGTGGCCCTTGTCCCTTCCAGGGTGTCTGCCCCTCCCAGCCACCAGGGCCTGACCTCTCCCTGGGGGAGTCTGAGTCTCAGAAGCTGCACTTCAGCCCTCTCCCAGCTGGCAACATGTGTGCACACCATACCCACAACCTGCTCCACCGAGCCGTGCACACTGCAGTGTGCACAATCCGTGCACTCAGCCTTCTTTGCGGTAAAGGTTTGTCCTGCACAGGGAAGCAGGGGTGGATGGTGAGGAGAGAATGGACATGTGAAATGCACCTAGAGCAGGGAGGAGTGAGGTTACCTGGGGACACTGGGAGGGGTGTGGGCAGTACCGAGGGGCCTTGTGGTCTGCCGTCATGATGTGACGGTGGGACCAGCCCTCGCTCTGCACCAGCCTCTGCCACTCTCACAGCTGGGGCAGGTGCAGAGAAGGTGCAGAATGGGTCCCAGGATGGATTTCACCTTGCCAGGACCATGGAAGGAACAGGACAGTGTTGCAGGACAGGAGCGTGGGGCTGTCCTGGAGCTCAGTGTGTGCAGAGGAAGGAAGGACGTGACATAGGGGAAGGAAAGCGAACGTGGAGCAAGGTTGGCAGACGGAGACCCAGTGGGCTGAGGACTCATCAGGGGAGGGAACCCCCAGTGGGTGGGCTGGAGAGACACTGGTGGGTACTGGCTAGAGTGGGCTGGCCATAAATGGGGGTGTCGGTCATGGTGGAGATGGTTAAATGCGCAGAGTGATGCCAGGGCAGTGGGTGGTGGGGGTTGAGTGAAGGTGGGCGGAGGACAGGGCCTAAGGGTCCAGGATGTCAGAAAGATCATCTGGGTGGACGCAGAGTGACCAAAAGGGTCGATTCACAGTGGTGGTGGAGAGACAGACAGTGCGGCCTTACACCCACACCTCGAAGTGCACACACAGGTGAACACACAGACATACACTCCCCCATCAGTGCACAGGGTGCAGTTTGACCCACAGGCTCAGTGCAGCTGCTAGATGTGCTGGCCCAGGTAGGCAGCCCACTCTGTGTGGCCACACCACTGCCTCTAAGGCTCCTCCTGCCCTGTGGAGACCCCCACTGAAGAGCTTCATCATCTGCATGTCCTGGTTATTCATCTTGTCTTGGAAGTAAGCGATGCTATGGTCCCTCTCCAGGATGAACCAGCTGTTGATGATGGGTCTCCACCCTGGAAGCGACATGGGTTAGGGCCATGTTGGACTTGTTGGGGTTCATGCAGTTGGGGAGGTTCTTAATGCCTGAAGGAGGGAGAACAGGGTGGGGCAGGACCCAGTGCAGGGAGCTGCACAGGTGGGCCCAGAGTAATCATATTTCTTACAAGTGGAAGAGGGAGGCAGGAGGGTCAGAGGAGAGAAGACGTGAGGACGGAGGCAGAGTCAGAGTGAAGTGATGTGAGGAGGACTCTGCTGGACACTGCCAGCCTTGAAATTGAAGGAAGAGCCCAGGAGCTAAGGGATGCAGTGACCTCTAGAGGCTGGAAAAGGTGAGAAAATGGATCCTCCCCAGAGCCTCCAGAGGGAACCTGCATGAATTAGAAAAACAACACTGGTCTGTTGAAACTGGTGATCTGCGCCTCTCAGAAGGGGAGTGGAGGAGTTGAGTGGAGTTTCTGAACTTGATGTGGAGCAAAAGTGCAGTGATCAGCGACCTTAGCTGGCCTAGTGGCCTTTGCAACCCCCACCTATGGCTGGGACCCCTCAAGGCTGACCCCAGCAAGGTTAGGGTTGAGGTCAGTGAGCCCCCACAGGACCAGCTTCTTGGCTGTGGGTCATTTACTTCTGCTGAGTTGGATGGCAGGGCCTTTGAAGTGCTGGGCAGACTCAAACTGAGTTCCTCCGGGAGGAGACCAGCGTGACTCCTGCTCCAGATGGTTCTTCCCAACACTTTCGTAACTAGACTTCAGTGGGCAGGCAGCTCGTATGTGCAGACCAGTTGCTCCTAGGCATAGTGATCATGAGTGGACATGCACCGCCCTCTTGACCAGCGTGTGAGCAGGAGGAAGTCTGGCATCACCCACCCGGGGAACTACTGAGATGAGGGGGTCTCAGGGAGAGTAGCATTGAGAAGGGACAGCTGAGCGGAGGCAGTGACAGTCAGACTGGCCCCAGGACCAGCTGCAGCAGGTCGGGGCCGTGGTTTGACCACTGACCTCCCTCTTCTGAGTGTCCCCTCAGGAGGGACATTTCCTGGACCTGGAGAATCTGCTCCCCAAATGTGAGCAGGGGCATTTACCTGCACACATGACACGGCAGATGGGCTGTGTTGTCCTCACAGAGCACCGCTCAGAGCCTCTTCACAAGAGAGCTCGCCACTGAGCTGCAAGACCAGCAGCTGGCTGAAGGCCACCAGTGGCAGTGCTCCAGGAGGGAGCACATGGGGAGATTTGGGGTGGAGGGCGCTGGGCTGGCCTTTCCACTCTGTAGGCTCCTCCAGGGGCAGCCATGGCTCCCACCTCCCTGCTGGGCCAGTGAGGCTCCTGGGAGGGTCTCCTGCCTCTTTGGGCTTCCTTCTCCTTCATATCAGGCATCAGCCCCCACACCCCTCTCGCTCTCCTACACAGCTCAGCAGCCACTTCCCAAAGGACCCAACTGAGTAAGAAACCAAAAAAAGGCGCCAGGAGTAGAAAGGGAGAAATAGAAATGTTGTGCCTGCAGGAAAGATGAACTCTACATGGTCAAACCCCTTGGGGTCCCAGTGTCTCCATGATGAGCTCTCTGGATGTCATGTGTGTTCCTGGAAAAAAGGCTTTGCTGTATTGCATGTGTAGGGAGTAGCTTGTGCTTGCAGACATAGCATGAATGTTCCAGTGTGGGAATGAAGAGTGCGGCCAAATGGGGCGGCCACAGAGCCTTTGGCCCCAGCATTTCAAAAGGCAAGCATATGCTTTGGTTCATACTTTTTGAAGCTGAGGGCCAAGTTGTCACTGCTAGAAAAAGTCCCACCCCAAAACTAGAGACTATGGGCATTGACATCAAGTAGGTCAAGAAAGGATCGGATGCCCATAGACAGCCCGTGCTAGCAGTGTGTCCTGTCCAGCCAGCAGGCTCAGAGCCCCACATCTTGCCATCTGGGTCCTCAACCACTGGCATTTCTCAGGCCCGGCACTCGATCAAGGCCCTGCAAAGATGAGACCCTCAGATATGGAAACCCGTGAACACAATTCCTACAGGGATATTTTGTCATGTTGTTTTAATAATGTGGCACGTTAGCACCAAAAGTCTGTCTTATTTAAGGACATTTGGGGACAAATATTCTAAAGACTCAATCCATTCCTGAGAACTCCACCCTCTACTTTCCCACGCCTCCTGAGTGGTGCCTGGGATGGGTCTAAAGTATTCCTTAGCATCCTTTTCATCATTGCCCCTCTGGCACCTGCCACAGGCAGACACTCTATAGATGCAGGTGCACTGAATCCAGCCCAGCGTCTCGTCTGGGGTGGGGAAAGACAACAGCAATCAGAAGAATAATAATAAGTGAGCATCGGCACATACTATGTCTCCCTGAGTCCCCCTATCCAGGAGGCACTTGGCCCATGGTCACATAGCTGGTCGGGCCCGTCTGACTCCTAAGGCCCCAGCCTTGGCCCCTGCTCCCTGGGACTTCAGAGAGCCCAGAGCTGAATGGGAGTGAATGGGGTCACAGGAAGTGTGCTCTGGTGTTGCTGACACCGGCTAACCCAGCAATAGCTGTCATGCATCTCCAACATCCCCTCTCCTCTCAGGGCTCCTTCACCATCCATTTGGTCTCAGTTGTAAAGATGAAATGTGTCTAGTCAGGAGCAATGAATGACAGATGGAAGATGTTATTTTCCCCCCCAAAACATCCTCTGTTCTTTTGGAATCCCTGCAGTGCAACTTGGACCAGCAGGTTTGGGGAGCAGGTAAGCACCCCACTGGTTGCTGGTCTCCTCTTCCATCAGGCCGAGTGGAGGTGTTGGGGACGGGCTGGACAACACCTGGTGTGGGCCAGGGACTCTGACAGCCACTGGAGCCTAGGAGCACCCTCCTTCACCGTGCATCCACACAGACCAAGGCAAGGAACTGCCCTTGAGGATGGTGTCCAAGTCTTCATGGCTGGTTTCTCCTAAATTTTAAATGGCTCCAGGGGCTCCAAATCTTCCCCCGGTGGCCCTCCCATGCCAGGGTGCAGGGTTTTCCAGTCTGAAGTCTACAGCCTGCAAGGCTGCGTTTGGGCTCTGGATGGTCACCTGGATCCCACAGCAGCAAGTAAATCCCAGAAGGAGGTGAGGAGCTGTGAGAACCAAGGCTATTTTTGTTCTCACATGTTAATTTTGTAAACGTGTATGAGCTGTGCATTAGACACCAACTTTTAGTCACTCTCATCTGATCTTTCCACGTTTTTCTCCCCTCCAGATAACTCTTGTGTTGTCAAGCTACCAGACCATAGTAGTGTGTTTCCTCCTTCCAGGAGAGCTTCCTCTGCTGTGGGGTCCCACCTTGCCTATGGGTTCAGAAGTCCAAAAGAGAGATTGTCTTTTGAGTGAGTTGTCAGTGTCTCTGCATTCTGCCTCTGTCTTCCCCGGGCGAGGTTGAGCTGAGGCATGTGGAGCATCCCTGGGGCTCAAAGTTCACAGAGACTGGTACCCGACACCTGTCCCAAGGCTCTAAAGGCAGAGACTGGCCAACTCCCAGGTCCTCAGGGCCACAGGGAGCTGTGTGAGGCTGTGCATGCTTCCCAAGCACCAGGCGTGAATGCTGGGAGGAGGCCCAGGCTGAGCTGTCTTCAGGGGGCCTCTGCCTACTATGAGAGTGGACCTCAGAGGCCAGGCCTGAAGGGCTGTCACAAGCTGTCAGCTCAGAGCACCATCACCTCTGTCCGGCGCTTGAGGACAGAGACCATCAGCTGGCGGGAGGGCTGAAGAACCACAAAAGCACTTCCTTAGAAATGGGGTAAGCATTTGGACCTCCACTGAGCCCAGTGGGCACCCAAAAGAAGAGTCAAGAAGGATTTTGCTTCTCTCTAGCCTTTCCTCTGTGGCCTGTGCTGGCCCCACAGGCTCATTTGGAAACCTGGTACGCGTGGATGAGGGACAAGTACAGCAGCTGCAGCAGCACTGGTCTTTCCTTCTGTCCTGCTCCCTGCCCAGCTCCTGCCCCTCTGGTAACAGGACTAATGGGGACAGACTCTGTTCTTCTGCTCCCTGGTGTGGGCATCGGCCTGGAATCATGTTTTAAACCTGTTACTTTCCCAGTAAATGACCAGGTTAAGTATCTGAAGAGGTTGGAAGGGACTAACGGCCAGACATAGTTGGGTATGAGCTTGGACTTCTTCCTCTCTTTCTCCTGCAAAACTCACAGTGGTGGTCCCCAGGCTCACTGGCAGAGCCCAGGCAGGAGATGCTGCAGGCTGGGGTGGGTGTCCACTACTCACTCAAGGAGAAGGGTGGAAACCAGGTTGGCATCCAGGCAGGGTGAGCCACCAGCCAGATAGCCACCATGGACAGGCTGCTTAGAGCTAATGCCCCAAAGTACGTGATCATAGAGCAGGGCGCCCTTGAAGACTCCAAGGAGGCAAGGCCAGTGTGCGCTTCTCGTTGAGCTTCAGGTGCTGAGAAAGACAGGTGGATGGCACCCACAGACGCAGATGTGGCAAGAAAAATGAAGAGTCGAGAGCCAGGCAGGGCAGGGCACACTCAGAACTGCAGGACAAATTCCCTTTGATGCTCCTACATGCAAAACAACATGTATCAGTTTCTCTGAGACTAAAACAAGCGAAATCAGATGTTCTGTGCTGCTGCGGTTCCAAAGACTCTCTGAGGCGCCACCTGTGAAATGTGGCTACAAAAGGCTGCTGCTGGCCTTTTATAGGCCTCTCCAACCAAAAGTGAACTCGGGTCACCCATCACCATAGCTGCCATCCTGGGTGCTTGAGCCCACCTGGGGGACTGTGGGGGGAGGGAGGCACCCCAGAAGACAAGGAGGAAAGAAGGAAATAACTCCACCCTAAATCTTGCAGTTCTGCCCAGAAACCAGTGCTGAAGTGACATTTCCCATGACCGGCTTGCACGTGCAGCCTCCACCCTCATGCCACACACACTCTGGGAAAAGAGGGGGTGTGCGATAGGAAGAACCCTGCTACTTGTTCTAAAACTGATCAAATGTCGGAAAGCACTTAGTGAAGACTAACTGACTGCTCTAGGATTTCTGATGGATTTTTCTTTATAGTTTCAATCTCTTTTGTGAAAAAAATCCTGATTTCATTGAATTGTCTGTTTTCTTATATTTAATTGAGCTTTTTTGTGATAGCTATTTTGAATTCTCTGTCATTAAGGTTATACATTTCTGTGCTTTCAGGGTTGATTTCTGGGTGCTTGTCGTTTTCCTTTTGGTCTGGAGATTTAATATATTTCTTGGAAATCTTTTCTTGTCAGTACATGTGGATCTACCTTATTGTTTCTAATTGCTCTATAATATTCCACAGCATAGAATTACTATAATAGTTTTAGTGTAAAACTGCCATAGAAAGTGATATTTTTGAAATTTAATTTTTTTATAATATTTTCTTTTTTTTTAATAACATTTGAGTGTGGGTTTTTTTGTTTGTTTCCTTGAAGTCGGAATTTTCTTTTTCTTTCTGTGTTGTGGTTGGTTTCAAGGAGGAACATGAACCTTCTTTGGTCATCTTCAGCCAGGTGTCTTCATTTATTTACTCGTATCTTTGCATAATCTAATTCCAAAGAAATTATGTTGTATTTGGCAGCATTTGGGAACTGTTTTATTGAAGAGATTATGAAATGTAGACTGATTTGTACTATTGTAAGCAGTCACTTGTATGACTGTTTTTGGATTTTTTTTGTTTTGTTTTGTTTTTTTGTGAGGATGATCAGCCGTGAGCTAACATTCATGCCAATCCTCCTCTTTTTGCTGAGGAAGACTGGCCCTGAGCTAATATCCATGCCCATCTTCCTCCACTTTATGTGGGACGCCGCCACAGCACGGCCTGAGAAGTGGTGCCTCAATGTGCACCCGGGATCCGAACCCAGGCCGCCAGCAGCAGAGCGCACGCACTTAAACACTATGCTGCGGTACCGGCCTTCGGATAGTCTTCACTGTACACATACTTGTGCATTGAGACTTTTGAACTTTAAAATCATACCACTTTTGATTGTTACAGTGTCTTTTCAAACAGAAACATCAATTTTAAGCAGTTTCTATGAGAAAGGAAGCAGATACCATCCCTACTGGGACTAAGCACTGGTATGATTTGATTTAAGTTGCATGAGAAGTTGATGATTGTATCTAAAGTACCATTGTTGCTACTAATGTTATTACTACTACACTTACAACTCTGATAATGATACTAGTAATATAGTAAAAATATTTATTAAGTATTTATGTGCCAAGCACTTAGCATAGTGGTATCTCATATATCTAAATAGGCATTTTTACAATATCATCATTTACTTTCTCATTATTGATATTACACAGTAATAGTCACGAATAGTCAAACCATGGTATAAGCAAAAGGTTAGAAACAAGCATTTGATTTACAAAAAGGAAGCTTTCCCATTCCTTTGGAGCTTCCTTAACCCTTCTTGAAGGAAGACAATTGCATCCTCTTGTGGGTATCACCAGTACTGCTTCGACTGGCTGACATACTTAGCTGTGTGACTTTGGGATATTAATAAATGTCTTTCAGCCTGTTTCCGTACAGTAGAATGGAGACAATATTGCTTACCTTGTAGGAATGTTAGGGTGAAATGAGAAAATATACATAAAGTGCCTGAGAACTTTTAGGTATTTAAAGTGAGCAACTTGAATTTTACCCATGTATAGCAACGATTGTCAACTGGGTTGGAGGAGATGACATGTTCTCCTATAGAAGCCTATCAGAATTTCTTTTATTGTTTTGGTGAGGAAGACCGGCCATGAGCTAACATCCTTTGCCAACCTTCCTCTCTTTTTTTTGCTTGAGGAAAATTGGCCCTGAGCTAACATCTGTGCCCATCTTCCTCTATTTTGTATGTGGAATGCTGCCACAGCATGGCTTGATGAGTGGTGTGTGCGTCTGTGCCCGGGATCCGAACCTGCAAACCTGGGGCCACTGCAGCAGAGCATGCAAATCACTATACCACTAGTCATCAGAATTTCTGAGTGAGGCCTTTTTAAAACCATATATGATCTCCCCCAAATGGACATTCTTTTCTCATCTTTTTCTTTCCTCCCCCTCTCAACTCTTGAACTATGGCTATGTCAAACAACTTTTCCTGATGAAAGACTTTTATGTTGGCATAGAGTGGAAGAAAGCTTGAGAACTTTTGATAAAAGTAGTAGTTTCCAACTTCCCTGTATCAGATCACTTGGGGATCTTTATCTAAGCAGATTCCCTGGCTGAACTACCTAACAGAAGTTCTCAAACTCTAGTATGCATGCACAAGAAGTGCAACTTCCTTTGGATTGCTGATAGTGAAAGGGAGAAGGGAGGGGGAGAGAGGAGAGAGATGAGTTTTGTGTTTAAGAATGAAGAATCCAGTTGACTTTCTGTAAATTTTTAAGGGTCGCATTCTGCTTTACTATGTCTCCTTGTAACTAACTGCTCGCATTTATGCATTGTGAAAGATTGGATCTGTGAAGAAAAAATCACAGGGACTCACGCCCTGTTAAGGGAAATGCTCCTGACTAATAATGCCAAAAACCACTCTCCTAAACAACTCCAAGAAGGTATAGTAGATTGGTACTCCTTTTACCCCTTTAGTAGTGCAAAGAGATGTTAGGCTCATTGAAATCTTAAAATCATGCAGAATTTCCCTGGGGATATACTAACGTTTTCATGAATATAATTTTAATATTTCTCTTTGAGTTTAAGGAGTTTTAACCATTTATTTCTGATATGCTTGTATCTGTTACCTCATAGGTCCTACGTTATATCACTGAACAGGTTGTGTGAAAGGTCGATAGAAAGAAGTCAGCAATAAGTGCCACGGAATAGAGCAACGGACTTGCGGTTACTGGATAGTGTTCTAGATCACCACTGTCAAATAGAAATAAGACGCAAGACACACATATAATTTTAACATATAATTTGAAACTTTCTATAGCCACATTAAAGTAAAAAGAAAGGCAAAATTAATTTTAATAATTATTTTATTTAACCCAATATATCTATTATTTCATCAGGTGCTCGATATAAACAACGATTAATGAGATATTTTACTGTTGTTCCATACTAACTCTTAGGAATCCAGTGTATATTTTATACTTACTGCACATCTCATTTTGGACTAGCTACATTTCAAGTGCTCAACAGCCAGATGTGGTTAGTGTCTGTTCTATTGAAGAGCACAGGATTGATATTATTGAATAACAGCGATCTGCTGAGTGCTTATAACCTATAAAGGGTCAACAAATTCCAATCTTTCAAATGAATGTGACTACCAAAGGCAATATTTGGGTATATTTTCATATTTCAATCCATTTTTAAAATCTTTCTGAATCACCAAGGAAATGAACCTTGTCTTTGGGTCACTAATGTGATTTCTTAAATGAGATAGGTTTTGTTCTTTGTGAAATAACTACACCTAAATGAATTTTTCTTAAAGTCCTTATTTTAAGTATGGCCAAAACTATGGCTAGGATTGAAAGTTTTACATTTAGAGCAACATTATTTTCTTGATTTGTTTGGCCTGTAGTCTGAGAGAGCAATGTTACTTCTTATTTGGTAAGCTGTATAGAATTTAGATTATGACTGCTAAGTTTCCCCTTTAGCATTTTCAGCTGTCCCAGTAAGACATATGGAAACGATACAGATTCTAGAACGCTTGACTCTACTCTCTGCCAGTGAACTTATACCATATGCAGAAGTATTAACATCCAATATGAACCAGCTATTGAATTCAGGGGTTCTGTGGAGAATGCTTCAAACAGTCAATAAACTATGCATGGTTCTTAATACCGTGATGCCTAGAAGGTAATTTCAGTGTATTGTTACACGTAATAGATAAGTGTATAGCAGTGATTATATACAATAACCTAAACTTAATGGTTGAAAAAAATTGTTGAGTGTTTAACAATATAAATCCCCTCTGAAGACTACTAATTAAAGAGTCATTATTACTTTCAGAAAAAGCATAAATTTGATCTTAAGAAACAGAGAGAAACTATAAAGTATTTCCTACTTGAGAAACTTTAAAAGTGAGTTCTCCTGTATAGGCATCTGTCATTTGTGGCTAATTGTGACTTAGATCACTGTTGTGTCTTGCATCATTGTGGTGGCTCCAAATTTTGCTGCACATTAAAATCACCTGGAGAGCTGTTAAAACTCTTGATCCCCAATTGTAACCCATGCCAATTAAATCAGAATGTCTGCGGTTGGGAGTCAGGCATTAGTATTTTTTTTTAAGATTCCCCAGTTGATTCCATTATGCAGCAATGTTTAGAGAACACTTGATTAATTATTTCTTCTTTAGTCAAATGGGTCTCTGCTGGTCCATAGATTGCATCAGAAACACCCGGTCAGCTCTGAAAAACAGGATACTGGGCTGGCCTTCCCTGAGATATCAGATGCTTAATGTTCAATCAAGTAATTTCGATGTGAAAAATAAAAGCATACACTTAAAAAATACTGTAAGAATTTTCATATTTTTAAAAAAGGCAGTTTTGTAGTCTTCTAAGAATAAATACAGCGGTCCTGTGTTCTTTTGTTTTATTTTAAACTGAGGCTTTGGAATATTTTATGTGAGTAGGAAACCTCTAGGAGTTCAGAAAAGGTTGAAATAAATGGTTTCTAACTCAACGCAGCACACATTCTTGGATCAGTTTTCAAAGGCTGGTCAAAACCTGCTGTGTTTAAATAACAACATGCTGGTTTTCATCACATTTGTTGATGATGTAAACAAAATGTGTAACTATATTAGTAAATGTTAATATTCATGTATTTTTTATTTTATTTTTAATTTTTTGTTTATTGCAGTAACATTGGTTTAGAACATTGTAAAAATTTCAGGTGTACATCATTGTACTTCTATTTCCGCATAGAATACATCATGTTCACCACCAAAATACTAATTACAACCCATCACCACACACATGTACCGAATTATCCCTTTCACCCTCCTCCCTCGCCCCTTCCCCCCTGGTAACGACCAATCCAATCTCTGTCTCTATGTGTTTGTTTATTGTTGTTATTATCTACTACTTAATGAAGGAAATCATGTATTTTAAGTTAAGGTTACAACATTTGTCATAATGTGATCTTTTTATTCAAGTGAAAACAGAAGTGTGCAGCTATTTTGAATATTGGTTTATAAACATTCATATTCTTTATCAAATGAACTTGTAGTTTTTTGTGTTTTCTTTCACTACTGTTCACCTGAAAGGAACAGTACAAGGGACTGGAATCCAGGACTGTCTGACTCCAGAGCCTACGTGTATCCACTTCTGTTAACGCCACACACGTCAAATGGCCATACAAGGCTAGAGTCGGTTGAGAGCCTTAGGAATTGAGCAGAGGAAAATCGTAGTAGTTTCCCTGGAGCAGTTACATAAACGATTTGATATTTAAAAAATTGTAAAAGCAGAATAAAAATTTGAAGATATTTTTAAGTATTGATAAATTATCCTTCATTCCACTGTTTTAACAGTAAGTTACACTTTTTATACTTTCCCTCCATCTTTGCTTATGCATATATATTTTCACATAGTGGAATTCATAATACCCAGTAGGGAGTCTGCTTTCTTTCATTTAACTTTATATGAAATTTTTTTTGCAAGTTGTTTACTTTTGATAATTATTTTATTGGCTTCATAATGATCAAACTGATATATCATAACCGTATAGGGTGCTATTACTAGACCGGGAGGTTGATGACTTTTTTCAGGATTACAATAGGCAATGTTCTCAATTTAGGTATTTTTACTTTTTCTTTCTTTTGGATTACTCTTTTAGGGTAAATTTTTGAGCCTGAGATTACTAAATTAAAAGGTAGAATTTATTTTTAGCACTGTACATTTTGCAATTGGGGAAGATGCAGTAAAACTGAAAGGGAAGCAAACAAATCCACTCTCCTCCCGCTGCTCCTCCTGCAGCAAACCTCTCCCCACACTAGTTGCTCCAACTTGAGAAAATGTCTCACGTTTTACTTTTTTGAGACACTAGTATCGGAGCCAAGCTTAGGTTATTCAGAAATTGTCAAAATCACAATTTGGAGAGATCACGATTAACTCCCTACCTTCGAGGAAGCTGAAGTGCACTTCGTGGCAAAGAAGAACAACCCGGTTTTAGGAGGGACAGAAGGCGGATGAGCCTTGATGGAGCAGAAGTGACCGGGGCGGGAGCGCTCTAGAGCGTTGCTCTGGTTGAACTCGGTACCCGGGGAAGCCTGGAACATCCTGAGGTTCTGCGGCCAGTCGTCAACCAGCCTTGTCGCCTGGCCGGGCTCAGGCGTCTGGCAGTTCCCGCCTCCGTCTGTGCGACACGCCGGCCGCCATGAAGTTCGGAAACGTGAGCTGAGCGGCACTGACGGGCGCTCTGGGAAGAACCCGGCAAGGCTTCAAAGGGTTTGCTTTCGCTTGGTCTACAGACCTGAAGAATGAGACTGCGAGTTTCCAAGGGAACGGATGCATGGGTTAAGTCGCCGGTTTCAAAATCTCAAAACGGAGAAGACTTTTCCTTTAAACCCTGCGGTCTGCGAGCATCCTTCGCTCTTCCAGCTTTCGCCCCCGGGCCACGAAATACTTTGCGCGGGTTTTTATTGCGGAGGCTTCCCTCGGGGGCCAGGGTTCCCGCCCCCTAACCTCACGCCGGGATTGGTTGCTTGGTTTCTGCTCTGGCGGGTGATTGGGTGCTGGGAGTTGAGGGGGCGGGAGGCGGGAATTCGTCGGGAGCGCGCGGGCGCGCGGCCTGGAGAGAGCGGAGGAGGGAGCGGGTGAGGCGCCGGAGTCCGCGCTCGGCCCGGGAGTGGCAGCCCGGTGAGGAGGCGAGAGGTTTGGGGCCTCTCCTCTCTGCCAGGCTCCGCCGTGTGTGCTCGCAGATACCGTTTCCTTTTCTCCTGGGACTCGGAGCCCAGGCAGCGCTGCCTCGGTTTTCCTCAGAACAGGCCAGCCTGTCTCTCGTGGGGCGGCGCGCAGCCTGCCCGAAGGGAGCCTTCTGCTCTCGCCTGGCCGCCGTGCGGGCCGTCGGGGTGCCCGCGTCCCCGGGCCTCGGGGGTCTGAGCACGCGGAGGCCGGAGGGAGCCTGTCCCGACCCCCGGTGAGAGGGCCCGGGCCCCCTCGGTCCCCGCTGACTCGTGGCGGCGGGGGCGACTGCGGGAGGCGGATCGGGGCTCGTCCTTTATCCCCTGGGGGATTGCGGCGACTGCGGGCGGGATGGATTTCTAGGCTGTATCTGAGGAACCAGCTGGCGTTGCGTTATTGGCTGGGGTGAAGGGGTTAGACTCCACCAAATCTCTTCTCGAGTTGCACAGAGAGAATCACAGAATATTAGAACTGGGAAATACCTTAGAATAGTGGTTCTTAGCTTGTTTTGGAACACACAGGCTAGGGGTCAGGGTATAATTGCCTTCATAAGCTGTTGAATTGCTCTTTTAACCATCCCTCCATCCCCAGGTCGAATTTGCCGGGTTTTTTTTCACTATTGCAAGGAAGTCCTCAGTTAATAACGGTGCATATCAGTCTCCCCTCTGTTTTCAGTTATTTTATTAGGATATAGTTCTGGGAATGAGAAATCCATGGACTTTCTCTTCAGAGAAACGCATTCATGTACCAAGACTTCTGCACGCAATGGCAAGAGATCACAGTCTCAGACTTGCGTCTCTGGATCCTAGTTTAAGCATAGGTGGTTTAGAAGAGGTGGGGATTAAAGTAGATCACCTCCTCTGTGTCAAGTACTGGAGTTTAGGCACGTTCTATCCATTACCTTACTTAATTCTTAACTCAATGCCTGGCTAATTTTCGTCAAAACTCTATCAGGTGGATAATCTCATCTCCATTGCACAGATGAAGAAACAAACTGAGGTTCAGTGATTCACACAGTGGGACTCACACTTAGGCTTGCTTTACTCCAAAGCCCATCTTCTTTTCATTATACCCTTCTGACCTTTAAATCAGAATTATCAAGCACCTACTGTGTGCCAAGGCATTTTCTCCCTTACAACAGTTTTTCAATTAGGGATTATTACAGATAAGGATCTTAGTCTAGAGAAGTGAAGACATGATCAAGGAAACACATCTGAGTTGTGGGAACCTGATCTAGAACTCGTACTTCTACCTCCTGGTCCACAGCTTTGGCAGAGTAGGGATACAGATCCGGATTTGTCAGATTCCGAGACATGTTCTCAACCAGTGTGATGGTTAAGACTAGGAAATTCTTTTACTTGCATTTGTTTTGTTGATACATTTAGGAATCCCCTTTTTATTTCTAGACTTCTGTCCTAGTCTAGTTGGGTATCTGGTTTTCTTTGAATGGCATTGTTTCAGCCTTGATTTTCGTTTCTGCTGCAGTTAGGAATCTAAGTAAACAAGAAAGCGTGACTCTTCAATATGGTCTGAATGTACAGTTGGTGGGGTGAAGATGAACTTTCCTTGTAAAGCTTGTCCATCATAGCTTGCTATAATGAATTCTGCAAGTATCTTTCAGCAGTTAAGTCTTCATTAAGATAAAGATGCTGATAATTAATAACGTATACTGAATCTGTGACTACATTCATTTTCTCAGATAGTAAATGGATTGAAAATATTTGCTGGGTTCATGGAAGAACATGTCACCTTTCGAAAAATAATCCTGATCACTATAAACTGTATATGGTTAGGAGGCAAAGGAGAATATTCTGAAAACTATTCTCAGCTCATTTGGCACTTCTATTTACTTTACGGAATTACTACCTTCTACAAAGTATTTACTGTCTTTTACACAGAATACTATATTTCTCACCATATCTTTTGAGATGTTTCAATCATATAGAAAATTAATAGACAAATGAGTAAGCAAACTTTCCAGAGTTGTTCAATCTTAATATTTTGCCATATTTACTTTATACCTTGTTTGCAAGTAACATTGCTATTATGCTGAATTTATTCTTTTTCTTTCCTAGACGTGTTGTTATACTTTTGTTACATATGTATGTATCCGTAAACAATATAGAGCATTACTTTACCTGTTTTTAAACTTTGTACAATGATATGATACTGTACCTATATTTGTTCAGAAGTGTTTTTAGTTGCTTAACATTATTTTTAAGAAGTAGCCTTATTGATTGTTAATCTATTTTAATTGCTGTGTAGTATTCCATTGTATGAATATACCAGAATTTTTTATCCATTTTCCTTTCGACAGACATTTAAGTTGTTTACATTCTTTTGCAATTCTAAACAATGTTGCTCTGAACTTTCTTATGCATGTTTCCTTATGTTCCTGTGGGAAAGGTTTTGGATATATACATAGGACTGGACTTCCTAGTGTTGGATATCTTCAACTTTGCTAGAAATTGTTAATTTCTGTCCAAAGTGGTTGTAGTGATTTACACTCCCCCTAACAGAATCCTCCATTAAATTTTCATCCAAGATATTAGTGTACTCTAGTTTTACAGAAATGACGGTGCTTGCATCATTAAGGCACAAATAGCTTTGTTCATTTCTTTTATGCCCATATGTTTTTAAGTCCAACATAATTTTAGGGAGAAAGATAAAGGAATAAGGTCTAGATTGAACTAAATACTAATTCTCCCTTCTGCTATTGCTATGTTCCCTCAAGTACAACCTTACTTGTTGTGTTTGTACTTGTGATGGAGACAGACCTTAATGAAGTAAATTGTTTACTGATTTTTTTTTATTGTTTTTGTGTCAATAGATTGTCCGAGGATTAAAAAGTAAGCAGCATTGTTTGTTGGAGAGCCCTACAGAAAGTGGGAACAGCTTAGTCTTACTTTGTGCTGCTTTAGCGTGGCAACAGTCTCTTCTTCGTGGTGAGTATTTGGTTGATATATTCAGCTTGATTATTGGGACTTGAAAAAAATATAATAAAGTACTTTTCATCCAGAATGATTCATTTAAAGAAATAGCAGTAACTAAGAATATACTTTTGGTCTTTCTTTTAATCCTCCCTGCTTGATATTTTAATAAGTCTCAATATAAACGAATACTCAAGTGGTTGTGCCTTTATTACATTATTAATCTTTGACTATTATCTTTTTGTAAATTATGCAAATTGATGATAATTTCTCTGTAAATGTCTCTGACATCATAAGTGTTTCTCTCCTGTCCTAATTTCATGCTACAGATAGGGTGACCAACTTGTCCAGATTTGCCAGGTACTTTCCCAGGTTTAGCACTGAAAATCTTACAGCCTGGGAAACCTCCCAATCCAGGGCAAATTCGAGTGGTTGCTCACTGTAGCTGCAGAGGATGATTAATGTTTTTTGAATTAGAAATATTATAAATAGAGGTTCTTTCACTTTTAGGGAAGCCAGCGGATGAAAGCTTAAGCAAAAAAGCTGAAGTACCATTGTCACGTCGTTGTACGTGCCATTCAAAGAATTTTACAAACGATGGCGAGGACCGAGGAACTTCACATCATTTCAACAGTCCAAGTATACCACCTTCTGAAAGAAATGGCACTTCATCAACTTGTCAAGGTAGGTTATATTTTTGCCTGGGTCTGTTGTATCTGTAATAGGAACCTTCATTACTGTTGTTATGAGACCTAATTTGATAAATTGGATGAGCATAATTAATTAGATACCTCCGTCTAATTTCTCTAGAATTATTTTTAGATAACACAAGAGTGGTCAGAAATCCTTGGACTACTTTATTCTTGGCTTGGCTTTTAATTGATTTGGACATTTTGCTAGCTTAAATCATTTTTTGAAGCAGGCAAGGCAAAATAAATGATATTCAGAAATTGCTGTTATTTGTAGGCAGGATTGTTAATTATAGGTTAGAATTTTAGAAAACATTGATTTGTATTGTAAGACAAAATCTAGTTAGCCTCATTCATTCTTGATAAGTTTGCATGAACTTCTGAAGCCAGTATCCTGCATGAGGATGAGATATGTTTTAGGTATGATCCTTGAGTAGTTCTAATTAGGTTTATTTAAGAGAAATATATTAAGAATAACATAAGACTATTCATTTTTAAAAAATATTTCTCTGGCTTTGACTATATGGAAAAGATTGATCGTTATTTGCCTAAGCCAGAAACCTAGGAGACATCCTGTACACGTTGCTCTACCTTATCTCTCCGTGCAAATCTCTATCTCCATTGACAACTCCCTGGTCCAAACTACCGTCTCTTGTTTAGAGCATGCAATAACTTCTTTTCCTGCTTTCACTCATGCCATTCTTTAACTAATCACTGACAGGGAGAAAAGAGGTGGCCATGACTGACGTAAGTCTCAACATTATCTACTTCCTAAAATCAAGAATGGAGTCATCTTCCTCTAAAGCACATGACTATGTGTGGAGGAGGGTGGTTGCTGGAACCCAAGTGTGATTCTGTTAGGAGTGAGGAAGAGGAGATGGAATAGTTACTGGAGAGGTGACCAATAGTGTTGTCTACACTGTTTTGACCCTTAGCCCTTTTGACTTTCTTTCCATTCCTTCAAAGGGTCATGCTTTCTTCTTCCTCAGAGCCTTTGCTTGTGTTAGTGTCTCTTCTGAGGAAAGTTACATCTTCAACTTGTTATCCTCCTCTTCCATTAGGTGTCGCTTAAATGTCGCTTCCTTGAGGGAGCCATACTCACCTTTCCGTTAGATCAGATTTGGTTTCCCTGTTATTTTGTGTCATCTCACTGTGTTTGTCTCCTTCACAGCAATTGTCTGTGAAGTTTTTATTATCCATGTGTCTGTGTGCATCTTTTAATAATCTCTGCTTCCCCTAGCAGACTGTGTTCTCCATGAGGTCAGGAACCATGTCAGTTTGCTTACCATTGTAACCCTGGAACCTAGCAGAGTGCTTGGCATATAGTAGGTGCTAGGTAAATATTTGTTGTGTGAATGAATGGAGTTGATTTTGAGCTAATTATAAGAACTCTGGTTTACAATATTTATATACAACCTGTATTATTTTTAGAAAAGATTTATTGAAATATACTTCAGAAAACAAACTGCATTTATTTAAATGGTATGCTTTGATAAGTTATGACCTCCACCATAAGGTGTACCTCCATGAAACTTTAAGTCAGTGTCAAGATAGTGAACATATCCATTACCTTCAAAAGTTTTCTCATGCACCTTTGTTATCCCTCCTTCCCACCCCTCTGTGACTTACTCTCCCCAAACAACCACTGATTTGCTTTCTATCACTATAGATTAGTTTGCATTTTCGAGAGTTTATATAAATGGAATCAGACATTTGTACACTGATTTTGTCTAGCTTCTGTCACTTAACATAATTCTTTTGAAATTCACCCATGTTGTGTGTATCAACAGTTTGTTCCTGTTGCGGAGTAATGTTCTGTTCTGTGGATATACTACAAATTGTTTATCCAGTCACGTGTTGATGTATATGTGAGTTGTTTCTAGTTTTGGGCTATTATGAATAAAGCTGCTATGAACATTTGTATGTAAGTCTTTGTTATGGACATGTGCTTTCCTTTTTATGGGCAAATACCTAAGAGTGGAGTGAGTGGATCACTTATGTTTAACTCTTTAAGAAACTTCCAAACTGTTTCCCAAAGTGTTTATACATTATACCATTTTACATTCCCACCAGCAGTGTCCAAGAGTTCCCATTTCTGTACACCTTTGTTTACACTTGGTATGGTCAGTCTTGTCAGCCATTCTAATAGGCATGTAGTGTGGTATCTCATTGTGGTTTTAATCAGCATTCCCTGATAACTTATGATGTTGAGCATCTTTTCGTGTGCTTATTAGCCATCTGTATATCTTCTCTGATAAAATGTCTGTTCGAATCTTTTGCCTGTTTTTTTTTCTTATTGTTAAGATTTGAGAGTTCTTTGTATATTTTGAATACAAGTGTTTTTCTATCAAATATAGTTTTAGGTTTTACCGTTAGGTCTAAAATCCATTTCGAGTTATTTTTGGTATATTGTGTGAGGTATGGATCCAAGTTCATTTATTTTGCCTATGGATATCTCATTGTTCAGCACCATTTATTGAAACGGCTATCCTTTATCCACTGCATTGCCTTTGTGCCTTGGTAAAAAATCAGTTGTCAATATATACACAACTTGCATTTTAACATCATCTTGGGTTAGGGCTGTTTAGAATAGTCTCTTGAAGCATCAGATGCGGTAAATCAGGGTTGTATTCTTTATATTTTTAAGCGAATTCTTTAATAAGATATAAGCTAAATACAGAAAAGCATACAAATCCTAAGTGTATAGCTTGATGAATTTTCAAAAAGTAAACACACTCGTGTATCTACCACCTAGATAAAAATAGGACATTCCCAACACCCTACAGCCCCTTCTCATGCTCTTTTCTAGTCACTGTCCTTTCTCTGCACAGGTATTTGCTCTCCTCCTTTCTGTCACCATTGATGAGTTTTGCCTCTTTATAGAAATGGAGTGATATCTGTACTCTTGAGTCTGCGTACTTTTGCTTAACATTGTATTTTGGGGATTCATTTGTGTTGTTGCATATAGTAGTAGTTCTTGTTGTGGTATATTATTTCCTTCTATGAACATATCACAGTTTATTAATCCGTTCTGCAGTTATTAGACATTTGGATGGTTTCTCCTTTAGGCTTTTAATGCTTTTATGAACATTCTTGTTCATTCTTTTGCAAATAGGTAAGTATTTTCTGTTGGCTATATCCCTAGGAATGGCATTGCTGGGCATAGTGTATGGATATGTTCAGCTATAGTAGAGACTGCCAACATTTTCCAAAGTGGTTGAACCAGTTTATGCAACCCCTTCACTACATCCAGTAGTATATGGGAATTACGTTGTTCAGCATTCTTGTTAACACTTGATATGTCCAGTCTTCTACAATTTTAGCCATTCTGGTGCATGGATGGTGTACTCATGAGTTTGAATTGGTATTTCTCTGGTGACTAATGAGGTTGAGAATCTTTATATATGTTTATTGGTCATTTGAATATTCCTTTTAGTGAATTGTCTATTCAGATTGCCCATATTTCTATTGGGTTGTTTCTTACTGATTTCTATGAGTTTTTTTTTTAATACCTTCTGGCTATGTCTTGTTTTTTTATAACTTTGTATTTTAAAGACTTAACCCCTCCAATAAGCTTCCTGCAAATGTCCCTGCTATAGAGAACAGGAAGATAAGCCTTTTGGTATATGCAAATAATGTGATTTTTTTTTTAATGAATTGGGGTAAATCTCATTTGGCACAGGGCAGTTTGGTTTTTCTAAAACTAAATTATTGTTTTTGGTAGACGTTCCCTGGCCTTTAATGGGCCCATGCAAATTTGCCCCTTGATTTATTTGGGTCAGGGTTTCTCAAAAGTGGCACTATTAAAATTTGAATGGGATAATTCTTTGTTGTGGCAGCTGTCTTGTGCACTGTGGGATGCTTAGCAGCATCTCCCAGGCCTCAACCCACTAGAGGCCAGTAGTACCTACCCCCCTCTTTGTGACAACCAAAAATGTTTCCAGACGTTGCTGAATGTCCCTGCGGTGGGAGGTGGGGGTGTTAAAATTGCCCCGGTCGAGAACCACTGATCTAGATTTGTTTTGTGGGTATTTTACCAGTTTGCCAGGAAATTACAGAGCTCAAAATTACGTGTGTTTTCTAAAATACATATGGAAATACAAAGGACTAAGAATAGCCAAGATATTTTTTAAGCAGCAGGTCAAGGTGAGAAGACTTGATCTATGAGATATCCTGATGTATTATATATAAAGCTATAGTAACTAAAGCACTTTGGTATTAGCACAGTGTTAGACCAGTGGAAAACAGTAGAGAACCCAAATCCAATTCCACGTGTATCCAGAAACTTGATTTCTTTTAATAGAAGTGCTCTTACAGAGCAGAGGGCAAAGGAGGGGCGTTTCTTTAAGTGGTCCTGGGACTATTAGATATCAGTATGGAAAAAATTCAAATTGGAACCCTACTTTACTCCGTACACAAAAATCCATTCCAAGTAGATTAAAGACCTAGGCATGAAAGGCAAAACTATTAAGATGTTAGAATATAGTGGTTTTCAAACGATGTTCTTAAGAGTCTTAGAAAAAACATGGCTTGTAGTGGGAATGGGACAGTGGAGCAGGGAAGTTCTAGGTCTTGCGTGCTCTTTTGGAAATGTTAAACGCTATTTCTTAAAAAACTTTAGTCCTCCTCAGAAAAGGCTTGAAAACCCGTGCTGTGTGGCATAGATAGCCTTCTGTGTTTGTGCAGATTCAAACTTGTTTTTTTTTTTTGGAAAATAGTATTGGACTTGCTTATAGGGCTTTCTCCCCTAGTAGTCTGTAAATCCTTCAAGGCCAGGGACTGGGTTTTTTTCATTGTTTTTCCATGGGGTCTGGAATTGTATGGACTCAATAAAATAAATGCTTGTTAAATGAATTCAAGCACTGGGAGTGGAGGGAATGTATAGAGAAGAGCAGAGAGGAAGGAAGGTACTTTGAAGAACACTCTCATTTACAGAAAGGGAGAAACCAATGTATTGGAATAGTTAAGAACCGTGTTACAGACATTAAGGAAAAAGCAAATGCATTTATTCTGTTGCAAGAATACAGAGTGTTATGTTTGGCTGTATATCTAGAGGTTATGCTTATGTATTTTAGAATCAGACAGCAGGAGTCAGTCATATCTAGGCTCTGCCTCTTACTAGCTAAACAATATTGGGCATGAACTTGACTTCTTTAAAACCTAGTATTCACACTTATGAAATGGGAATAATATTATTCGGTGACTTAAGAGGTCATTGATGACCTTGAGATAGAGCTTTCCGGATTGTGGAATTAAAAGCTAGATTATAGGAGCTTGATTCTACTATATTGTTAAGCCTAAAGAACATTGAGAAGCTCACTACGAAACAAACATTGAGACACTGTAAAGAACGATTTTTATAGAAATGAAATATATTTTCTTGAGAGAATCTTACAGTTATATTTTTTAAGCCACGTTATTGGGAGTGGTCTACAAAAGCACAAAGCTACAATTGGACTTTCCTTTTGAAAGTACATTTCTCAAAATGTTTGCTATATCTTTGTTAAGGTAAACTGAGTGGTAAAGTGCTTTTAAACATGTTGAGCATTTCATGTTTTAAAGTATGTTATGAAATTTTTAGAAATAAAGCATACATCTTGATTCCAATTTTTTTCTGGAAAAATTTCCTGGAGCAACCCCTGATGGCCCAGCGGTTAAAGATTGGCACCCTCCGCTTCGGCATCCCAGGTTCAGTTCCCAGGCATGAACCACACCACTCGTCTCTCATTGACTATGCTGTGGCGGTGGCTCATGTAGAAGAACTAGAAGGATTTACACGTAGAATATAGAACTATGTACTGGGGCTTTGGGAAGGGAGAAAGAAGAGAGGCAGATTGGCAACAGATGTTAGCTCAGGGCAAATCTTTCCAAGCAGGGAAAAAAAAAGAAAAATAAAAATTGCCTAAGTGTAAGTTATTTATACTCATTTTTTATGACTTCTTGTATAAGACTCTCCTGAAAAAAACTATACTGGCTGCAAAGCTATCTGCCGATAAACAGGTATCCATATGGAGATATGAAAATGGTGATTTTCAAGTAGAGAAGAATTCAACCCTTATAAACTACACAGCAGGTAAACAGAATTTGTTGGCAGTGAAATATTCCCGTTAGTTCTAGTAGAACAAGGTAGCCAAGCATCAATCAAGATTTCAGTGGTGCTTGTAGAGAGTAGTTGGGTCATGTCACAGACGTAAATTGTAAATTATTGTAACTTCATTGTATATAGTTACTCATTACAAAGGAGTTTATTATTATACTAGATTATTGAGGCTAACATCATTAAAATGAAACTGCATGGTGCTTTCTTATATAAGAGGAATTTGACAGTAAACTATTTACTTAAGGCATATACTGATAGTATAGCTACTTTGTACTTTTAATTCTTGTGTTGTTTTGATCTAATAATGGCATTTTGGGGGGTCAAAATACCTTTTTTTAGAAACCTTGATACAACCATATGCTGTCTTCAAAATCTTACTTCAAATAAAGCAATAGAGGCAAGTTGGAAGTAAAAGCATGGAATACATAAACAAAATAATAAGGGAATTATGGTGCCAGTTATCAATGGATTGCCCCTGTGTAACAACATCAGAGTATTTGCCTCTATTGTCTGTTCTGCAATAATGGAGCTGCACATAGTAGACATTTCTCTTTTGCACCTGGCAGGGGTTAAGCTTTGTCAGAGAAGGTTTAGGACAAAGGGCCTTCCTTCCTAATTCCAGGGTGCTTCCATTCTTTTCTTTTTCTTTCTCCTGCAGTACAACCAGCAGTGTCACAATTCAGGGGTGTCTACAGGGACTCAACTACATTGGGTGATCCACAGTGGATTCAGTGGATCCCCTTGGATGGCTTAATAAGGAGAATGAGTGGCACCCCTGCAAGTGGAATCCCAGTGAATCCAGTTGGCATCCCAGCCTCAGCCTACCTGCCCCTGGGAGGAGACAGGGCTTTCCTGTTTGCCAGTCTCAGCCTGCTGTTCCCTACCTGCTGAGCTCTGCCCTGACCAGGGACCGGTACTGGCCTTGGGAAACATGACAATCTTCTCCACCATCCCTGTGCTGCAATCATTCCTTCTCCATCAAGGCCTGAAGGCAGCCTTGGCGAGGGGGCCTCTCCCAAATTTGTTTCTTTCTTAACTACTCTGCTGTAATTCTGGGCTATTCTCTATAGTTCCCTTTAAAGGTTTATGGTTAATTGTTCATTATATAAACTGTCCCTGCTCAATCTATTGGTTGGTTTCCGTGTCCTGATTGAACACTGATTCTTATCATTATATATTATTTTATAGGGTATTAGTGCTAAGGGGAAAAATGAAAGGGGAACAAGTTGGATAGGGAGTGTCAGGACAAGAGGATAGTTTATATTTTAAATGACATGGTCAATACAGCCTCACCAAGATGACATTTGAACACAGAATTAAAGATAGTGAAGAAGATGAGGCATGAAGTCATCATGTGGAAGAGGATTCCAAGTGGAAGGAACATAGAGTGCAAATCTACAGGTGGGAGAGTGCCTGGTATGTACCAGGAGCATAATGGAGGGCAGAGGTACAGGGGATTACTGGCCAAAGATGATGTCAGAGAGAGTGAGGGACCAACTGTATGGGGCTTGAGGTCCATCATAAGGACTTGAACTTTCCCCCTGAGAGAAATGGAGAGCCCTTTGAGAGATTTCACAATGTCAGGGTGTGACATCTGGTTTTAAAGGGTCACTCCAATTGGTGCATTGGGGATAGATTGTGGGTCAAATATAGAGACAGAGAAACCAGTTAGAAGGATACAGCGATTATCCAGGCCAGAACAATGGTGCAATGTGGTGTACCAGCCATCAGGGAGTAACAGGAAGTGGACTTACATACCCACCACAAACAAAGTAAGACTAGTCAAAATACGTGATATGAGTATTTCGCTAATGATCAGTCTACATATGCAGTGGGTGAAAGTCCACAAGGCCAGAGAAAAGCAACCTTCGTGTAAAGAACAAATTCTAAGGCACTGTAAGTCACACCACCTGCAACAACCACAGATTCTAGAATTATTTGAGATGCCAAGACAATGAGGAAGGAATAATCTTTCAACAAGTAGTGCTGGGACAACTGGAGATCCACATGTGAAATAATAAAGGTGAACCCCTACCTAACACCATATACAAAAATGTTACATCTTCTTACCATCAAAGATGTAAATGTAAGACCTAAAACTATAAAACTCTTGGAAGAAAACATGGCCCTGGATTAGGCAATGTTTTTGTAATTATGGCACCCAACACATAAGCAACCAAAGGGAAAACAGATCAATTCAACTTCATCAAAAGTAAAACTTGAGTGCGTTGAAAGATACGATCAAGAAAGTGAAAAGACGACTCACAAAAGGGGAGAATATGCTTACAGATCTTTACATATCTGATAAGGGTCTACTATTGAGAACATATAATACATTCTCCCCTCTCAACAATAAAATACAAATAGCACAATGAAAAATGGGCAATGCATGTGGATAGGCATTTCTCCACAAGAAATATATGGTGCCTGGTGCTGTGCTGTCCCTGCCTGAGGCTGCAGTTCCTGTGACGGCCATCAGGTGGCAGCCTCCTGTGTCAGTGGTGCCCACTGAGCTTTGCTGGAGCAATTGGAGAAAGGAGGAGTCATGCAGAAGTCATGCTGACCCTCCGCCTGCCTCAGGACCCACTTGCACTTCCTATTACTAGTGTTCCTCTTCACCATCTGAGTGGAGCAAAAGCAGGAAGGAGGGATCCAAGATGCCCCATTTTGTTCATTCAGCAGCTACGTGCCAAGCCCTCACCCTGGGCCAGGAGCCCTGGTGGGCCCAAGGGTGGTGCTGAAATCTACCCAGTGGTCCCTGCCCACCAGGAGCTCAGTCTGGAGGCAGATGGACAAAAGCACAAAGTCAGAGACACGTGAAAGAGAAGAGCATGAACTGGAATGAAAATAAAGAGTGTCCTGCAGGGAGGGCTGGGGTCTCACTGGGTAGGAGGGTCTGAAAGGCCTGACAGAGGTGACATTTGCTGTGACCGGAATGACATGAGGACCCAGCGCTTCACTCACCTGTGATCAGCGTGCCAGGGAGAAGGCACTGCTGGTGTGGAGACACCCAGGCAGAAGTGAGTTTGGCCAGAGGAGGTTAGAGAGGTGGGCACTGTGGCTGCAGAGAGCGTGGAGGGGAGAGAAGGGAGGGGGCAGGCCAGACCCGGGAACTGGGAGATGGTGTGAGGTGTCTCCTCCTCTCTGACAACACTGCTCCCCACCCTGCATCATGAAACCACAAATATTCGCTCTCTCTCCATCTCTGTGGACCAGGAATCCTGCACAACTGAGCTGCAGCCTCTGCTCATCGCTTCTTCCAGGTTGGGGCTGTGGCCTCCACTGAGTCTGAACCAGGATGAGATGTGCTGTCAAGCTAACGCCTGTGGGCTCGGTCAGGATCAGCTTCACTGAGAGCCCGGCTCCTTTCTGTCTGTTGGCCAGGGGACTCCCTTGGTTTCTTCTGTGTGGGCATCTGCATAGGGGAGCTCAGGACATCCATGTATGTCCCAAGGTCCAGGGGTCAGACAGACTGAGAGAGGGGAGCAATGGGAGAGGGTAGAGGGAACACAAGAGAGTGAGTGAGAATGATAGCCTCGGAGGTAGAATCTGGGAAGTGTCGTCCTGTCACTTGTGCTTCGTCTGCTGGTCAGAGCCAATCCTTAAGCTGTCATTGGTCCACAGGGACATATAGAACAGGCAGGGAGATCATCCCTGCAGGAGCACGCTGACCTTGACTCGATTGTCCTGGTGGCGAAAGGCTCCCTTCCTACCTGGGCTCATCCTATGTTGAGCTCAGATCCTCCTCCTTGGGAGTGTTGCTCTTCGGGGACCAGGGGTGCTCTCCTGGGTTCCCTGGGCTCCTGTCCCCTCCAGGAGGGAGATGTACACTGAGGGGGCTGAGGCCAGAGCAAGCAGGGACCACTCTAACCTCCCAGCTCCTTTGCTTCCTTCCCCAGGAGGGCCGACTCCTCAGGAGCCTCTCCTCACTGCTCACCATCTTCTCTGCTCTGAGAGCACCTCGTTTCAGCCTCTGAAGAAGACCTAGGGAGAAGTTTGCAGGTGGGAAGGCCTCTCTCCATGGGAGCCCCAGAGTGGACAGGGACCTTCCACAGGGCTGGGCATTGTCCCCTCAGTCAACTTGGACTTCCTGGGAGGCAGCAACCCCTGGGGGCAGGGCCTAGGCTGGTGGCAGGTCTCTAAGCATCCCCACAATGCCCATCTTCCTGGTCTCTCCTGATTGGGAACAGGCCTGCACAAGTACACAACCTTTCAGACCCCCTGGGGTTATGTGCAGCCCATCAAGGCCGCTGTGTCTGTCTCATTGTGTGGTTGTCCGTCTTACCTTCCTGGCTGATTCGCTGCTCTGTTCTAGATCCAACCTCAGGCGGCTGCAAAGTTGACCTTTCACGTCAGCTTGCCACTGAGATGGCTACTGTTTCCAGAAATGCTTAGGGGCTGGGCTTTGCCCACCCATGGAGACATCAAGTGGGCAACTTCTGACAGTGAAGCCACCCCCCTTCAGGCTTGTGCCGCTCACAGGGCTGTCACACTGAGGGGGTGGGGATGGGAGCTGCCCTGGGGAAAAACACCACAACTCTCACTGTTCTTCCCTCAGCTTCAAATGCTCCTCAGTTGGTTGTATGTCTCTGGTCTCTTCCCAGAGGTTGTTTTCTGACAGCGCGTCCGGTGTGATCGTGGCTTCCGGGAAGAGGATTGGCTGAATGCCTCACTCCACCATTCGGTGTGTCCTGCCGCCCCACGCCAATCACTTTCTGAAGGCGCATCCTTTCAGCAATCTGAGGACCCAAGATTGTGAGTCTGTGTCCTGGAGTGATTTTGAGAAGAGCTCGTGGGATGGCAGTATTGCAAAGCATAAAGTCTTGCTTCCAGAAAGCTCTCTGGGATCCTCAGCATCTTGCTGTTTTGGAGGCAAAGCCCTGAGATCTTTAAAAAGCCAGCAATGTTAGAACATGGGCAGGACAAACAAAAGTCTCTGGGCTCCAACACCAAATAAAATATTCTGAATTTCTAGTAACCTGAGACGAGTGGAAAGGAATTGGGCGTGTGGAGTGGAGGTGCGGTTTGGGCCAACTACGCATCTGGGAGGAGAAATGCCATGCAGAGCAGCCTTTCTGGGGGCATAAGTGTGGGACATGTGTGCAGACCCCCGCTGCAGACATTGCTGCTGCTGCCCTTCAGTTCCCTCAGCCCACTTGAGTCCCCGCAGTCCCTGGGAGCCAGTCCCCAGCAGGCCCACAGTGTCCCCCTGGAGCACCTGCATCCACTCTCTGCCTGAGGGCTCTCTCCTGCACCGGGAGCTTCCTCTCCTGCAAGCCTGTGCCAGCCTGTAGCACAGAAGCCTTCATGACCCGGGGTATACCCTCCACGCACGGGGACAGAGCCAGTCCAGTTGGGATCTCGTCTCCCAACAGGACTAGGAGGGATGCTCACCTCAGTGCTCCCTCGTCAGGCCCCGCACTGGCTCTCCTCCTCCAGGCTTCCTTCCCCTTGGCCTCCTCGGGCCTCCTCCCTCACCTGCAAACAAACCACTTGCCCTACATCCTTGTCTGCTTTTGGCCCAAACCCTGCCAAGGCTCCACGCTGGCTGTGACTTGGAGCAGGTCGTCCAGCCTTCTGGACTTGAGCTTCCTCACCTGTAAGATGGGGACAAAAGGCCTGCCTCCCGGAGATGTCAGAGGAGACACAGCGTGGGAAGATGCAAACCACTGCAAAGAAGGATGCCAGGTGATCACCCAGTGAAAACACCAACCTTGCCAAAGAAACAGGAGCTCTTGAGGCTGAGGGAGGAACGCGGGCAGCCTGTCCAAACAACGTGGAGACTCACTGACGAGTGTGGCCGTGCAGGGTAGGCCCCCGCACAGTGGAAGAGCCATTGACAAGGAAGGTGACAGGACAGAGGCTCCCAAGGAGAAAGATTTAAGTGTTGGAGGATCACAGAGGCCTTAGAAAAATCGTGAGGCCCTGGAACATGTTTACTGAAATGCTATTATTGGCCAGAAAAATGTGTTACAAATACCCAGTCCTCTCTGGATTACTTCACATTGGTTGTAGGAATGAGTGCACAATTGTCATTAGAACCCACATTTTGTTAAATATAGGATATCTTTATTTTTCTTAACTTTTAATTATTTTTTTGTCCATGAAGTGCCAAGCATGGGTTTTCTCCGCTCTTCTCTTTGCATGGGTGGCCTCTACTTTCAGAAGTGGATTCCTGGTGCTCATCAACCCTGCTAACATGAGGGACAGCCCTCTTTCAGGTCACACAGTGGATGTGAGCTCCAGGTGGGCAGGGACCACGTCGTGTCATACTCACTGGTGTGGTTACAGTGCTCGGCCCATGGCAGGGACCAGAGTGTATTGGCTGAATGAGTGAGTGAAACAATGAACGAATGCATGAATGAGTACATGAGTGCAGGAGTGAGTGAGTGAGGGAATGAGTGAAGGAATGACTGAGTGAATGAAGGAAAAAGTGAATAAACCACACAAGCTTGATCCACACAGGAGGAGCCTTTAGTGTGGCGGGCTCACAGGGGGTCACAGCACAGCCCTGCACGGTGGCATGGAGCATGTTCAGCTCTGCTTCCAGCACTGAGCCTCCGTCACCTGCAACACAGTGTGGTCCTGGATCTTCTTCAGCTCCTCCTCAAACAATGCTGAATGTTCCCGGGAGCAGGGCAGCAAGAAGGGAACTTGAGGAGGGACTTCCCAGACCCTGCGCCCTGGAGGACCACCGTGACAGCCTGGCAGGGGGCTCTTAACACGCTCCAGGCACCAGGCTAGAGATGCACAATCCATTCCTCAGGGAAGTCTCCCAACAGCCCATCAGGAGGCCAAGTTATTTCCTCATTGTACAGATGGGGAAACTGAGGCTGAGAGCCTCACCTGCGTCACCAGCTAGAAAGAGGCTGAGTAGGGACTAGGACCCCTGTTTCTCTGACTTGGGATCATTCCAAACCACTGTCCTGCACTGCGGCCTCCTCGGGCTCAGGGGTCCTGGCCTCCCGGGGGCCTGAACCCTTCTGGCCTCCAGCCATCACTGAACTAAAGGGACAGGGCCACTCCGTCTGCCTGGGGCTGGGTAGGGTGGCCGGGGAATGGCCAGCCGTGGGCGCTGTGGGCTCTCCCAGTACCAAGGACCAGCCTATCCCCCCGCAGAGTGAGGTCTCTCTGGGCATCAAGAACAAAAGTTCTCAGAACTTTAGGGAAAAGAGGTCCCTCCCTCAGCATGGGGGAGCCCTTCTCAGGCAGGCCCCATGGGGTCTAAGAGGCACTGGGTTCAAATCCCGGCTCTGCCACTCTGCAGGGCACAGAGGGGGCAAGTCTCTTTGAGCCTCAGTTTCCTCATCAGTGAAACGAAGACAATAATTGCGCCTCCCCCAAGGAGTTGTGGGGAGGATTCAAGGAGATAGCTCAAGAGGAGAACAGAGGCCCGGTAAGTGCTCATCACAGTGAGCTGTTCCTGCTGATGTCACCCCACTGAGAGCCCCCTGGGGCCCTTCGCCTCTGCCCACTCTGATCTCCTACCAGGCATGCCCTACTCGCTCTGACTCCACTGTTCCTCTGGAATGCCTTTCTCCCCTCCATCTTGTCCCACGGCATTCAGCCAGCCAGTTGGGGATCCAGGACCCAGCCCCATCTCTCCTCCCGTGATTCCTCTTCATTAGAGCTAGTAGCTGTTGATCTCTGAGAAGGTGCAGGGCACTCCAGGTGCAGCCTGAGCGAACTTGTCTGACACCACCATGAAAGGTCGGCTGCCACCCCACTTCACAGGTGAGGAAACCGAGGATCCAATGGCAGTGCCTCTCCGAGGTCACCAGGGCTCTCTCCCTCGTCTCCACTGAGCAGGGCCCCTCCATCGCAGAGGCTGAATGTGCTGGATATGTGGGCTGGGGCTGGCACAGTGCCTGAGGCAGCCATCACTCCTGGAAGACCCTGAGGTGTGCTTTGTGCACAATGACCTTCTCCAAAGCCTCCAGCCCCGTGCTCTGACCTTCTGGCACCTTCTATGACACCTCCACTGTGTCTTGTCAAAGTCACTTCTGCTCACACAAGCTCAAGTGGGTCCTGCTGTTGCAACTGAGAACTCCTTCTGGAGGGAGCATGTTCAAGGAGGTCCCTGTGACTCACTGCACTGCCCTAGATGTGCTTTCCCTACTGAGGATGGGGCTCTGTGCTTGGAGGGAGAGGGAGCAGGCAGGAGTGTCCAGACCCTCATCATCATCTGTCCTGGATGGCAGGCCGGGCTGCTCAGCTCAGGTGAGTTAGGGAGCAGGAGGGGCATGGGCAAGGCCAAAGCGCAGTCAGGTGTGTTAGGGGCGGGGCCAGGGGTGAGGGGAGTGGTAGGGACAGAAGCAACAGGAGCGGGGCCTTCCAGCTAGGCAGGTCACCCCAGGTACCTTCATCCCCTGCATCCTAGCTGCTCCTCCTTCTCCCTCCCTCCCTCAGGTCTCTGCTTCAGGGTCTCTGGACTCCCTGTTCCCATACAAGATCACAGCGTAGAAGGAGACCTTGGGTGTCAGAGACTGTGACCAACACCTTAACATCACATTTACATTATGAGCCAGAATCTCCACCTCTAGGGATCGGTCCTAAAGAAGTAGAGATTTATGGATGCAGGTGTTCCTTTCAGCACGATGACGGGGGTGAAAAATCAGAAATGATCCGTGTTGCCCAACAGAGGCTCTTAGGAAATTCTGAGCAGGACGCAGAGGAAGAAGAGGATTGACTGGCCGGGGTCCAGCCCTGGGGAAATCAGGTTCCAGAAGAGCACACCCCCTGCAGTCCTTCCCACACGATAGCCGCAAGTGCACACCCACACACACTTGCACATAGACATACCCATGTGCATACAGATGCATACAGCTGAATGGGCACATGCACACACGTGCACACACACGTGCATACAAAGGCAAAGGACTGAAACGGTGAACACTGCCTGTTAAGGGCACTCCTGAGTTTCCACTTAATTCTTAATTCCCTTAGAATTCATTCTTTTACTATAATAAACATTCATTGTCTTTGTAATAATAACCTTTACAAAGAAAAACTAAATAATGTACTTCAGTCCAAAGATGAGTGATAAATGGATAATATTAACCATGAGATTTTAATCTTGTTCGAATTATAAGAGGACTAGAGGCACATTCTATCACGTTGAAACATCACGCAGGCCCCTAAAGGAGAAGAGAAGCGAGTGGCAATTCCCATCCCCAGAGGTGAACCCCATGGACAATTTGGTGCGTATCTCTCTGGCTCTGTCTCTCTCTTTCTGTCTGTCTGTCTCTGTCTCTCTCTCACACACAGATTGATTTTCGTAGATGCGTGTCTCCCGGCTGATATCACATATACGTGGTCTTACAGATGGGACGGATGGATCCCATCGCCTCGCCATGGACAGTAGCGTTCCTTCCAATTGCTTGTTATTGCAACCAGTGCTGCGATGAATTGTCTGGAAAATACATCTTTGAAAAGTTGAGCAGGAATTTCTGTGGGATGAAGTCCTGGGATCAGCACCGCCAGCACAGGCGTGCCTCTGGGGACTGCGATATGTCCTGCAGGCTGGTCTCGAGAGAGGAGTGTCCTTTAACACTTGTCACTAGGGGTCTACTGGGGCCTCTGCTTCCTCACATTGTCACCAGGGCTGGTCGTCACCACACTGGAACCCAGCCCGTATGATGGGGCCCAGTGCCCTCTTCACAGTGTCTCCATGTGCGCGTCTCATCCTCGGGGAGCTCGAGCATCTCTGACACATGCTGCCCCTGTGTATCACGTCTCGTTGGTGTTCAATGTGCTTGCTCTTTATCTCTTTTTAAAACTCTGACTTTCGAGCATTTTTTTGGACCCCAAGGATGCGTAACCTTTCCCTGGCCTTGTGTTATGAGGAATACTTTCCGGTTTGTGGTTTGTCTTTCCAGCTTTCTACCCTTTCTTGTTTTTGTTTTGGCCGCAGGAAGAGCAGCGCATTTCGTGTGTGGCTTCTGGCTCTGGTGTCCCACTTAGAACAGCAGTCTGTACCCCAAGATTATGCACATATTTACCAAAAGGGCTTTCTTTGATACATCAAATCTAGACTCCATCTGGGATTTTCCTATCAAATTAGAGAAATTCTATTTCAGATAAAAACAGAAAAGGAAAACTTATCAGGCCGTGTGAAAATAAATGGGCAGACACACATGGCCACATACGGCAGGATTTCACTTATAGGAAACATCCTGAACAGATTTTAAAAAAAAACAAACAAACAGTGACAGAAAAGAGATTAGGGGTTGCCAGGGCCTGAGGGAGAAAGTGGGAGTGAGTGCTTTTAGAACAGGGTGTTCTTTTGGAGAATGAAATATTCTAAACCCATACAGCGGTGACGTCTGCACAGCATTGTGAATGTACTTAATGCTCATGAAGTGTACAATTTAAAATGAAAAACATTAAAGTGTTAAAAGACGAAAGTGAAATTTATTTTAAATAATCAAGATATAAACAATAAAAGAAAATCAATGTAAGAAACCAAGAAATAGAGAAACACAATTAGGAGGGTGGGGAAGGAAATTTGTGGTAAGGGAGTAGGTGCAATAGGTGGGACTGGAGGTGCTAATGAGGGAGGGTCTAGAGCCAGCTCTCCCAGGCCGCAGAGATTGGCCTCAGCTGCCTCCCTGTCTCCTACAGGCGGCTGTGCAAGGGATGGCTCTCCCTGAACTGAGGCTGGGCCCTCAGCTGCCTCCTGTTCTCCTGCAGGGGCCTGTGCTGGGCATTGCTCTCCCTGCACGGAGGCTGGGGCCTCAGCTGCCTCCTGTTCTCCTGCAGGAGTCTCTGCAGGGGATGGCTCTCCCTGCACAGAGGCTGGGGCCTCAGCTGCCTCCTGTTTGCCTGCAGGAGCCTGCTCAGGGGATGGCTCTCCCTGCTTGGATGCTGAGGCCTCAGCTGCCTCTTGGAGTCCTGCAGGCGGCTCTGCAGGAGATGTCTGTCCCAGCACGGAGGCAGGGATCTCAGCTGCCTCCTCATCTCCTGCAGGAGGCTGTGCAGGGGATGGCTCTCTCTGCACAGAGATTTGGGCCTCTTCTGCCTCCTGGTATCCTACAGGAGCCTGTGCAGGGGATGGCGCTCCCTGCATGGAGGCTGGGGCCTCAGCTGCCTCCTGGTCTGCTGCAGGACATGGTGGATATGATTGTTCTCCCGGGATTGAGGCTGGGTCCTCTGGTGGCTCTGAGGGTTTTATCACTGTCACTGCAGACGCTCTCCCAGTAGCTGCTAATCCAGTCCTGTGGGACACCGGCGCCTCCATCGGGGAGATGGATGGAATATCCCCTTCCAGCAGCTCCATGCTGATCTCCTGTCTGGAGCTCTGCAAAGACAGTGACTGGCTCCGTCCCAGAGGCATCAGAGCCCTGCCCAGCTGTCCTTGCTTCTGCTTCTGCCCTCTGGAGCTAATTCTCCCAGATCAAGCACACACCTGTGTCTGCACAGTATTCCACCCCTGAGGAAAGACCTACACCTCAGGGGCTTGGGATAAACCTCAGGCAGAAGGGCGCCACCCCTGCACTCCACGTCCCACCCAGCCAGCCTTGACCTGGGCTTTGAACCTGACCGACCCCCCCAGGCTTCTAACATCTCACCGACTGCTCCTGTTCACGGTGGTCCACCCACATGAACCCGCCCTTCCAGGCACACATGGGGAGGGGATGTAGGGCTGCCCAGATGGGACCACAGTGGTAGCCTGGTTTGGAATGGCCTTCCCTGGGCCTCCCGGTGTTACCTTTCCGTCCCTCCAGGTAAACGGCCAGAGCCGTCGGCCGTGAGAGGGGCACCAGCATCTGCATCGGTCTTTGGGGGCTTTCCTGGGGCTCCGGCCCCTGGTCATTGGGAAGCAGCAACTAAACATGTTGCTCCTTCTAGACAAGTGCTAGATAAGTGAGCTCGCTTGGGGGCTGTGTTTAGGATGTGGGTGCCTAGTTACCAGGGTTCCAAGTTCTGTTGGGCTCTGTGAGGTCACTTCCTGGGATCCACTTACCTAAGCTTCCTCCTCATACAAGACCTTCCTAAGGGCCCCCCGGGCTGCTGACTGCTCACTCTCCATCTCCATACCCTGTCCAGACACAGTCACACCAACACAGTCCACCCCACAGCCTCTGGGGAGGTCTGGACGCAACCGGGGCCCCAGCTTTGAGGACACAGAGTTGAATTCAGTCCCGCTCCTGCTTCTTGCCAGTGATGTCACCCTGGACAACCCTGCGCCTCTCAGGGCCTCCCCTCTCAGGGTGTCTCCTGTGTTCATGTCCCTCTCTGTGTAGTGGGGGTCATTCTAGCATCTACTTCCTAGGGATGTCATCAGGTGTATAGACCTAAAGATCCCTTCAGAGTCTGTGAATCCCGTGGGATGCTCCCACACGTATCTACTGCACAGACTTGGCAGTTCAAGGATTACAGGAAGGGCTGGCTGTTGCAGAGAATACAACGCAAAGAGGCTTGGGTCTCCTGGGCGTCTGGGAGAGGCACTTCCCCTCTTGCCAGTTTCCCAGTGTCCCATGGAGGGTTGAAATGAAATGACGTTCAGACATCATCTGCTTCTGGCTCGCAACCGTCCAGGGCCTCCTGTTATGTTTAGACTCAGGTCCAAGTGCCTGAGTGGCGGTCATCTCAGCCTATGTGGTGGGCAGCCGCCACAAAGGCTCCCAGCATTCCCACTTCCTAGGTACACACCCTATGTAATCCCCGCTCCTCAGTAAGAATGGACTTTGCGGCTGGCTTCTAACCAATAGAATAGGGCCGAGTGATGGGATGTCCTTCCACGGTCGGCTTAACGAAAAGTCTGTGACTTCTGCCTGGTTCTGTCTCTCCTGTGTTCATTCTCTCTCTCTGTCTCTGTCTCCCTGTCTCTGTGTCTCTGGCTGTCTGTATCTCTCTTGGTCTCTTCCTGTCTCTCTGTCTCTCTTTGTCTCTCCTCTCTGTCTCCCTGTCTCTGTCTGTGTCTCCTCTCTTTGTCTCTCCTACCCATCTTTCTATCTCTGTGTGTCTCTGTCTCTCTTTCTCTCTCTCTTTCTGTCTCTCTGATCCACTATTCAGGAGAAGCCAGATCAGATATTATGAGCTTCCTTCCCTATGGCACCCCCTAATGCAAAGAACTGGCAGAGGGTCCCGGCCCACAGACAGAAAAGGCCTGAAACCCCCCATCCAAACTGAATCCTACCACTGCCCCGATACTTGTGAATGATCTCCGAGATGGCTCCTGCCTCTATCGAGCTTCAGTTGAGAACACAGCCCAAGCCTCCTGCTATACCTTGACGGGGAGCCTCCCAGCTGACCTGAGCCTGGACCCTGGTAGAGACACTGTCAGATGCTCAATGATAGGTCTCATAAGTGCTAAGTGAGGCTAATGCTGTCACCCAGCATAGACAGCTAGTACCTCCTTCCAAGCCTGGGTCTGGCCCTGCCATCATCTCTCCCTCACTTCTCTCCTCCCCAGCTCACTCTAGCCACACTGGCTCTTTCCTTACCTCCTCTCTCATCAAATTCTCTTCTGCCTCCAAGTCTCTGTACCTTTGAGCTTCCCCCCAGCACGCTGTTTGCAGACAGATGCAGGGCTGGTTCCTCTTGTCCTTCTGCTCAGGGCACAAATGTCCCCAGGGGGCCATTTACACCCACCTAGGGGCTCTAGGCCCTCCCTCCTCCAGCACCCTGATTCATTGCCCTGTAGCACCTGCTCTTCTTTTTTGCATGAATTTGTTCATGATTTTGTCCCTTCCACCTCTAGGCTGTGAGCACCTGGAGGACAGGGACCATGTGGGTGCTTTCAGCACTGCCCTCAGGACTAACATGGGCCCTGCTCAGGGTGAGTGCTGGGGCCACAGTAGCTGACAGAATCATGGGAGGATCTCAGAGTCCCCTCCTGCCTCTGAGCAGCTCCCATTGTGGACGTGGATGCCAGTAATCAAAGGTGCCTGTTGCTTTGGACAGGGAAACACCCAGAACGAGCCCTGGGCGTCCCTTCCCTGCTCCACTTGCTCCATTGAGCACGAGTGGACACAGGACACCCCTGGTGGTCAGCCCCAGCCTTGCAGCCCCAGGCAAGAAAGCAGAAAGCAAAACACACACCTTTCTTTGTTTGGGGTCCTCAAGGTAGTGGTTCCAGCAGGGCCAAGGGCACAAAGGAGCAGGACCTGTGGGCTCCAGGAGGGACGTGATGGACCTCAGAAGCCTCTCTTGCTCCCCACTTTCCTTACACTGGCCCTGGCATGTCCCGTTGACTCACAAGGCCTCCTCACCCCAGCCAGGGCAATGACTCCACCTCACTTCCAAAGGAGGCCCCCAAGGCTCCGACACGGATGGCCTTGTCCCTGGTCCCCAGACAAGTCGACCAGTGCTCTGCCATGTTCTGCACTGCCCGGGGCCCCAGTCCCCAAGCTCTCAGGCTGCCCTCTGCTCAGCAAGACCTCGAGGGAACGGAATGCATTTTACAAGGACTCAGAGAACAGTGGGTCATGGATGGAGCACTAAGGTCAATAGTCTCTTCTACAAGCCTGTGGGACCCTTAGAGTCACCCCATCTATGCACCCCAACTTACAGAGGCCTAAGATCAGGCCTTCTCTCCTGTAGCCCCTCCCCCCTAGGGGGTCACTTCCTAGTTCCCAGTGCCCAGAGTGGTGGAAACAGGACGCCAGACCTGGTTCTCTGCAGGCTGCTCTAGGGATGGCCCCAACCCCTGCATCCCACTGTGCACCTTGGGGACCCCCTGCCCACCAGTCTGGCATCTCTCCTCTTCATGCTATGGGCATGCACATGTTGCTAGGGGACCGGATGCCCCTGCCCCATGGCAGAGCTGCCTCCAACCTCTTTCTTCCTTCCTCCTGTCACCTCCCCAGTGTGCACTTTCCTTCTGACACAGGGCTGGGCAGTCAGAGTGTGTGTGTATGCTTGTGTGTGTGAGTATGTCCACGTGGGGATGCGTAGAGGAAAGGGCCCTACATGGGGGATGTTGGCAGGGGTCCGCCAGGATCTTAGGGGCTCTCATTCCCAAAGCAAACCCCTTGGAAGTGTTGAGGCTGGCCTAAGAGCTTGGAATGCTCTCTTCTCCTCTGGACTCTGCCCACCTCGTGGGCCCAGGGCCTGTCCCTTCTTCTCCTTGCCTCAGTTTCCCAACTTTCCTGTGAGGGTTGGACACGGAGCAACATCAGCCCCGATGAGCATGGACATGGCCTGGGATCTCTGCCCGCATGAGTGTGGCTGGGATACCCACACGGTCTCACAGGCCTCTCTCCTGTGGGGCAACGAGGCCTCCTGTCCACGGTCAGGCACACAGAGGGGCCCTGCAGACAGCACTTCCGGGTGACACAGCCCGCAGCACACACGTGTAACACAACGGTCCCCTGACATGGCTGCTTTCATCTGTCCCCTCCCCCAGCCAACTGCTCGGTGACCCTCACATCCCCTACGTCCCGGGAACACACCACACAATCCAGGTGGGCCACACGGTGCGCAGTTGGGTAGGTTGGACATCTGGGGACGTGAGGGTCACTGAATATACACCGACCTCACTGTCCTGGTCCACAGACTGCATCCCAGGGTCCAGCTCCATGCATGGCTGGTCCTGTGGACACGAAGACAGTGGTGGACACAGACCCTGGGCAGGGAGAAGGCCAGGCCGCCCTTTTCCCTCCTCCTCTACACCCCCTCCCTGCCACATGAGGTCCAGCCATTTCCTGCCTGCAGCCCTGGTGGGTGTAGGAGGAGCTGAAGGGATCCCAGCTGGGCAACTAGTGGAGGGAGTCACTGTTATTAGGGAGCCCCTCCATAGCCCCCTAATGGAGTCATTGCACCCCATTTTACAGATGACCACTGGTCCCAGCATTCAAGGTCACTCTGCTCTAAGTGACCAAGTCCAGACGTGGACAGGGGACTAGAAATCCTTGATTTTCACCAGCATTGAGCCCAGCATTGACCATCGAGGCCTTGTCCTGCGTTGGGGCTCCCCCAGCCAGGCGACCTCCTGAGTCCAAGCACTTTGGGCACCTTCTTCTCCCTGCTTGAATCCCAACACACCCTCCTGAGGTCAGAGTCACTGACCCCATTTTTCATGGAGGAAACTGAGGCTCTGAGAAGACACCACATGACCTTGCCTGTCACAGGGCTGTGAGGTGACGCAGCTGTGGGTTTGACCCCAGGTCAATCTGACCCTAAAGGCTCTGCTAGCACACGAGCCTGAGGAGGTGGCCTGTGAGTCCAGCACAGAGGTGAGTGCATCCTGGAAGGGGGCTCGGGGGAGGGGCACTGCAGGCCAGGAGCTCTGAATGGGGCAGGGGCTTGGCAGGGTCGTTAGGGAGGAAGGCTCTAGGGAGGGTGGGGTGCGGTGAGGGGTGCACTCTGGGGACGGTGTCTGGACCAGATCACACAGGGCCGTGACTCAGGCAAGGAGTCGGGCCTCACTACAGGCTGGTTGGACGTGAACGAGCAGTCTCATCAGAGCCTCTGGCCGTTAGATCCTAGATTTGGAGGGAGCTTGGTGTGGGCACCTTATCCACCTCCACTCAAGCCCAGATCCCCAAGAACCAACAGGATGAGAACGCTGCCTCCATTTCCTCCCATGTACAGTGGGCACTGTGGCGATCGCCTACCTCCTCCCAGGGCTGGGCATGCTGCCTGGAGGGCCCAGAGAGGGCTTCTTGTCAAAGTAGCCATTCAGGACAGGTCTGTGCTCAGAGAGCTCTGAGTGATGGGACCAAGGGCATGTCCCACCAGTGGGCTAAACAAGACGCTCCTGTCCACGTTGTTGTTGTTTATTCCAGGTGGACTGGGATGATGCAACATCGCCCACCGGGTGCATGGAGAGGGCCAGCGAGGAGCTTTGGTTGAAGAGCCTGAGACACAACACTTGTGTGTGACCAAAGCTGCCACGGCTGTGGTGGAGGCTGAGGAGGAAGAGGTGCCGCTGGACGCCAAGATGAAACCAGAGACCATCGGGGACCAGGGGGCGGGTGATTTCCATAACTGTGGGGGATGGCATGATCAGCAGATTTTCTGGACCCGGCAGGACACCCCAGGCCGGCATCCAGCTCCTGGGCTTCTTGGCCCTTTTGTGGGTGTGGATGTGAAACACTGGTCCCAGGCAAGAAGGGACTGGGAATGGGCTGTCAGGGAGAATGGGTAGGGCAGTCACCTTCTTTTCCTTGAAATCAGGGGACTCTGGGTCAAAACTCATGTTACTCTCCTCACCTTGGAGCTGGAGGAACCAGCCAAGTGCTCGCTGAGCATTGGACAATGTCCCTGCCACTGAGGTCCTGGCCCCATCTGAGGCGTCCCAGCACTTGGTGTGGGAGCTGTCCCTGGCCCTGAAGCCTGTGTTGGGGCCTGGAGGCTTGGAGGCTGGATGGAAGGGCTGCATTTGCAGAGGTCACACCCACCGAGTGAGTGGGGACTCTGGGACACCTGCAGTCACAGATGCAAGTGACCCACACCTGGGAAGGTGTGAGGGAGGTGCACAGAGGGCAGTGCCTCAGTGGCAGGCAAGGCTTCATGCCCATGGGCAGCACTCCTGGCAAAGGTCAGCTAGTCCTTTGGACCCTAGAGGGCAGAAGGCACCTAAGGCTGCCAGTGGTCCACGGCAGGCCAGGACAGCCTGCTGAATGGCAGGCATCAGGCCTGCAGCAGGAGAGGTTCAGGGTGAAACTGCTCCTGGGTAGCCTAGGCCAGCAGGTTGGACAGAAAAGATGGCCACCTGGTTTTTGTCACTCTAGTCTGTATGTGCTCGTCTCCCCAGCTAGCCAGACCCTGGAGAGGGTGGCCCTGTGGCTGAACAGCACTAGGGACTGAGGAGAAGTTGCCCTTGGCAATATCGGGTCCCTCCTCTTCATGTGAGGCCGGGTTGAGCTGGCTCCACGCCTGACCTCACCCCCTTGGTGACGGTGGGCTTCTTCATGTCAAAGTCATACTGGGCTTCGGGTTCATGGCACTGAACACATTGGCATCCTCAGGGGTCTTCAACATGGAGGGGAGGGCCCAAAGGAGGGTTGGCTGTGCTCAGGACAGCCATACCAGGGACAGGGAAATGCACAGAGACAGGAAGCAGATCAGTGCTTGTCAGGGGGTGGGGGAGTGGATATGGGGGCATGGCTGCTTCATGGGTACAGGGTTTCTGGTGGGGTGAAGCAATGATGTGGATCTAGATAACGGTGACGGTACACAGCATAGAAGATGTAGTTAATGGCCGGCCCTGAATTATACAAATTTAAGTGATGAAAACATTAAACTTTATTGAATCTACATTTGAACACATAAAACATAAAAAAATCACAAAACATAGAAAAGGGAAAAGACATCCCGCCCTCACAGGCAAGGTGAAGGACAACTCTAGGGTGGAGCTGGAGCTGGCTGGGCCTTAGTTGCTGGCGATGAGGGCAGTGCTGCAGCTGCTCTATGCTGGAGCCACTGCTGTGGCTGACGCTGGAGATCCCACCAGCTCTGGCTGTGCAACTGGCCCAGGAGCTGGACCTGATGTGGGGCTGGAGCTCGTTCTGTCTCAGGCGATGGTGCCTGACCTGCTTCTAGAATTGGCTCCGGTCCTGAGACTGACTCTAGCTCTGCATTGTTGACAGATTTGGTGCGGGAGCTAGTGATGGAAATAGCTGCTGCTCGGGAGCTGGTCAAGTGTGGGAGCTGGAGGGAGCTCTCGTTCTGGAGCTGGCTGCAACTGAGCTCTAGAGCTGGCGCCAGAGCTGTCACTAGTCCACAGCTGGAGTAGGATCTGGTGCTATGTGGCTCTAACTTTGTAGTTTGAGGTAACTCTGGCTCTGCTGCTGGTGACCGAGCCTTCTCTAGCTCCACAGCTTGTAAACAACGTGTCCTGACCTTTAGATGGGGTCGGTGACATCACCAACCCATCATGAGCTGTCCATCAGACGGTGGGAGCACTCCAGCAAATAGGATCTATTAGATTAGTGTTATTTCATCTCAGTTCCAGTTACATATTTATTTTAAATATACTTAGAAGGAGAATAGGATAACAGAAACCATTTACTCTTTGCTGAGATTTAACAGAGCACACCTTATTGATGTCGTTTTTTAAGAAATATTACACAGTGGAAGACACCATTCTCCTTCCTCTCTCTTTCCTGCCCAGAGGTAACTACCGTCTTGACGTTAATATATGTATTCCGTACACATTGTCTTTTGCAAAAAGACAATCATCCCAAATTTGCTGAGGTTTTTGTTATAAGCTGCCATCAAAGATATGCGTCCTAGTGGATACTGTTAAAAACTCTGTCCTTTCAAAGTAAAGACAACAGTTCAACAGTTAGTTGAGAAGGTACCTGCATTGTAGATATGGTTTTTAAGAGAGAGGTTTGAAAATATCTCCATTATGTTACCATTGACCTTCCTTATTTGGAAGAGTTACGTTCTGTCAATTTTTCGCTGACACTGCATGAGCAAGAATGAACCAGTGCTCCCAGGGGAAGGACATGGTGAGGTTTCTGCAGCCTCCGGTTGTGACATGTTTGGGAACCTCTCAATGCACAACCTTGTCTTATGTGTGTCTCTTGAAAGACACCTTATTTCATATACATTGTTGATTCATTAGTTGAACTCTCGGCCAACAGCACTATCTATAACTCATGCCTGAAGGAAGCTCATCTAACACAACCATTTTCTACGAAAGGCCCATCACAGGCTCCTTGTGCTTACGAACAGTACACAACACTTCAGCACTACGTTTGAGGGCGATTCGAAAGAGCAAAAGCACCAAGGAGAAGCACAAAAGGTGACAAACGTAGCATTCCATAGATTAGAAAAAGGACATTTGTTGATGTGAGAATTAAAACAAGAGTTTTAATACTGGAATAGCAAAAACTGGAAACAACCCAAATGTGCACCAGAAGAAGAACGGTCAAAGGAGATGTCGTTTACTCATAGTAACATGTAACAGTGAAAAAGAATGGCATAGGTCCAAGCAAATTGTTACAAAAGTATCTCCAGTGTAGTTTTCAGTGAAAAGAGGAGGTTGCAGAACCAGGTCCACGCCTCACAGGAACAGGTCTGCCTGAGGTTTGATCTCCAAGCAGCACTATCAGGCCTAATGCCAACAGCTGTGAAAAAGGAAACAAAAATGCTGTTTCTGGAATGTGCTATTTGCCTAAAGAAAATCTTGCAAGCATGTGGATGGTAGGTTCATCTAAAAGGACAGAGAGCTGAGACTTTGCTGAGCTTACAGAATAGGATTTATGAGTTCTTTCATTCCCTGATTCCTAAGGAATATTTTTAAGTAAATGTCTGCTTGTGTGACAACATTTCACGTGAGACTCGCTTGCATTATAAGCTGGTAATGAGGTTGTGGGGCTTAGCTAACCATTACCAAGGCAAAGTTTTGCTGGCTCTCCTCTCTACCAAAAGCAACCGAAAAGTTGGGCAGGACTATTTTGGGTTAGCTGGTCGTATTTGGGCTGGTTTGCAGCACACACACCCAAGAAGTCTCTCACCACTGGGCCTCTGTACTTGAGGTAGCCTCTGCCTAGAACCTCTACCCAGGATGTGTAAATGGCTCACTCTTCATTTCTTCATGCCTTGGCTCAAATGTCCTCTGAGAGGTGGACACCAAGACAGGATTAAACGGGCAAGGATTTTATGAGGGGAAATGCCTCTGTAACAGAAAATGGGGTGGGGGAGCCTGGCAAAGTGGGAGATCCATCAGGCCATGAGGCAAGTCTGACTCTAAATGAGGGGGAGATAGAGGGAAGGATGGGTCCAAGTGTCCTACACTGCTGTATAATCTAAGGAAGGCTTAGGAATGCCACTGGGGAGTCCTTGAGCACAAGCAGATCAGCAGAGGAGTCCATGCCTCCCAGGAACAGGTCTGCCTGAGTGTCTATCCCTGCCTCACTCACTGATTCGGAGCAGTCCAAGGGAAGCACGAGCTCAGTGCAAACAGAGGATAGACCTCATAGCCCAGCAGACTACTGACTTCATACCTTGGTTAATTACGTTTCCTGCAGGTGGAGGCCTTCGAGGAGTAGTCTCCTGGATACCATATCTTCTCAGTCAGTTTTCCCTGATCACTCTCTGCAAAACAGCCCCACAGAACAGTAAAACATCAACCACATTTCAGACTGGATACAAGGCACATTCCAGGACAACAAAGTAATCTGAACTGGTGTTGGGAGTAGATTAAAACTGGATTACTTCTAGGGATCAAGCACTATCAAGAGAAAGAGAGAGAAGGAAGCAAGGGAGGGAAGACAGAGGGCGTTGGCCCTCAGCATTTGGCGCTAGTATTTGGGCATGCCCATCAGGGATCATAACCGGCTGCAAGACATCCTACGACAAGCCATAAAGTCAAAACACCTCATTTATTTACCAAAATGCATTTCATGTATTGACTTTTGTTTTAACCCGTCCCCTCATTTCAGACAGGAGATCCAGAAAAGTGAGACAACTACTCAGTAGCAGAACCAGGACTAGAACCCAGGGCCTGGTCATTCATTCAGGAGGGCATCCCTTGTTCCTGGCCGCCTGCCAACCTGTAGGAGGACAACATTGGTGAGGACAACCTGAAGGAACTGAAGTTCTTGCCTTCACAGAAGTTCAAAGGAGGTGCTTGAGCTGGATCTTAGAAGATGACTAGGAGTTTGCCAGACATCTGAAGGGCATTGGAGGCAGTGCGTGCAAAGTACGGAGGCCTGAAACAGCGCTGGGATCAGAAGGCACAAGTGGAGCCCTCTGCTCAAGTGGATGAAGCGCTGAGGAGCGAGGTGAGCCCGGGAGGAGGATGCACTGTGGAAGACAACGGGGAATGCCTGCCAGGGGTTTTGGCAGCGAACGCCAATAGGAAGAGCTACCCTCTAGCTCACTGTGGCTGGAGCAGGGACTGAGTGGCCTAGTAACTGATGGGGGTGGGGAACGCCCACGACAAGGCCAGGGAAGAGATGACGACGGACATTGGCAAAGGGACAACACAGGGCAGGGGAAGGACTTACCTGGAGATGAGCGGAGGGCGCCACCCCTCCAGCGTTTCCCAGGCTGAAGCCAAGAAGCAAAGGGCCTCGCGCCAGGAAAGCGCCCTGCGCCCGTCCGAGCCGGGCAGATGCTCGGGAAACGTGCGCTGCGCAGGGAGGGGACGGCGCTCAGGCGCAGCTGGAGCTCAGAGGAAGGTCGTGCACCAGGTGGCCAGGCCAGGACCAGGGCCCCATCCACCACCCTGAGGATCACAGGTCCCCGGCTCCGCCCAGTCCAGCCACGCCCCCTGGCTGCGCCACTGGGGACCCTCAGCGCCTCTGCCTTCAGCCAATAGGAAACCTGGTGGCAGGCGCATTCGCCGGGGCGTGGGGTCAAGGGTCACACAAGTAGGCCTCGCCGGGTGGCCTGAAGGTGTGAAGCGGCGAGGGCCCGGCTGGGGCGCCGGCTGGGCTGCCCGGGGCCGGGGCGAGGGCTCTGAACGGCGGCTGTGTGCTCGCGGAGCCGGCAGGAGGCGGCGGAGGCCCGGGGCGCGCCCGTGGGCCGGTAGGTTGGCGAGCGCGCGGCCCGCGCCGACCGCAGCCTCGTGGGGGGCTGCAGCTTTTCGGGGCGCAGGGCGCCCCCCCCGTCGTGCTGCCCAGCTCCGGGCCGAGCCCCGCGCCGGCTCGCGGCCGCGCCGCCGGGTCGAGCCGCTGCCATCCCGCCTGGAGCTGGAGCGGAAGGAGCGGGAGGCCCCTCCCCCCGCGCGTTCCGCCCGCCGCCGCCGCTCCCGGGGCCCTCGGCCTCTTGGAGAAGCTGCCGCGCTGGACGGTGAGACTCCGGGAGGGCGCCCCTCGAGCGGCCGCAGGCACGGGACGGGGAGGCGACGGGGCGCTGCCCGCCTGGATGGAGGCGCGGAAACGGCGGGGTTGTGGCGGCCCGCGGTAGCCGCACCTCCCCGGCGGGTCGGGGTTGTCCCACAGATCAGGGAGCAGAGGGAGGCTCAGACAGGTCAAGGGACAGGCCCCAGGCCCCACAGCTGATAGGGGGAGGGACAGTGGGACCCGCACTCGGGCGGTCGGCCCGGGAAGTTCTGATGTTAGGACAGCCGGCTGCAAAAGCTCCGGGACCTTGCGGGCCGGCTGGAGTCGGTGGACCAGTGGGAAAGGAAGCCTTAACTGGGGCAGGTACAGGGATGAGCGAGGAGGAGCGGAGGTCCGCACACACTAGGCTCTTTGCACAGGCGGCGTCTGCCTTGACTCGGGTTTGAAAAGATGGCAGCAGAGGGCGACCTGCGGCGGCTTCTCTTGGAGCCAACAGTCAGAAGAGCAAAACGAGGTGCTTGGGATAGGTTCTTGTTGGGGATGCTTGTGGGAATCTCCATGCGGGATGAAACAGCAGCAGATTGGACCAGTTTGGCTTCTGACTTGTGTGTCAAGGGTAACAAGTGATCTTGAACTGAAAAGGGGAGATCAAGAGAAACGGGGCATTGACGCCCCAGAGGAATGACAATTTGCGTTGTTTTTTCCTTAATATTGAGTTGTAAGAGTTATTTGTGTGTGCTGGATAGAGGTCCTTTATCGTATACATGATACGTGCAGATATTTTCTGCCAGTCCACGGCTTTTCTTTTGATTTTCTTAAGTGTCCTTTGAAGAGGCAAATGTTTAAATTTTAATGAAATTCAGTTGATGCCTTTTTCTGCTGTGGATTGTGTTTTTGGTATGTCTACGAAGTCTTTGCCTAACCCAAGATCACAAAGATAGTTTTGCTATGTTTTCTTGTAGGAGCTTCATAGTTTTAGTTCTTCTGTTTAGGTCTATGAGCCAGCCATTTGAGCTGGTATTTGTGTATGGTGTGGGGTAGGGGCCTTTTCACATGTAGATATCCCATTGTCCTAGGATCATTAGTTGAAAGACTAGCCTTTCCTTATTGTATTGTTTGGCACCTTTGTCCAAGTCAGCTGCCTGTAAACAGTAAGGGTTTATTTCTGAACTGTCAGTTCTGTTCTGTTGATCTATATGTCTAACCGTGTCCTGAAATTATGCTCTCTTGATTACTGTGGCTTTATAATAAATTTTGAAATTGGGAAATGTAAGTCCTCCAGCTTGTTCTTGTTTATAAAAATTGTTTTGTCTATTCTGAGTCTTTTGATTTTCCACATAAATGTTAGGATGAGCTTGTCAGTTTTTGCAGAAGTACTTGCTGGGATTTTGGTAGGGATTATGTTGAATTTGTAGATTGATTTGGGCACAAATGCCCTCTAAAAATTCTCTTGTCTTCCAATCCATGAACGTGGAATCTCTCATTTAAGTAGGTCTTTAATTTCTCTCAAGTATGTTTTGCAGTTTTCAGTATACAAGTCTTGCATTTCTTTTGTTACAGTTATTCCTAAGCATTTTATCCTTTTTGATGGTATTTTCAATAGAATTGTATTCTCAACTTAATTCTTGGAGCGTTCCTGCTAGTCTATAGAAATACCTTTGGTTTTTGTATGTTGACCTTCTATCTTTTGACTTTGCTGAACTTGTATATTAGTTTTATATGTTGTTGTGTATTCCTTAGGATTTTCTGCATACAGGATGGTGTTGTCTGGTTGTCTGTGAATCAAGACAGTTTCACGTCTTCATTTCCAATTTGGATGCCTTTGTTTCTTCCTCTGGCCTAATTGCACTGGGTAGAGCCTTCAGTACAGTGTCGAAGTGAAGTGCTGTGCTTGTCCTGTTCCTGATCTTAGGGAGACAGCCTTCAGTCTTTGACCATTGCGGGTGATGCGAGCTGTAAGGTTTTCACAGATGCCTTTCCTCAAGTTGAGGAAGTTCCCTTCTTGTCCTACCTTATGCGGAGTTTCTTTTCTTTTTTAAAATCCTGAATAGGGACTAGATTCTGTCAAATGCTTTTTGTGTATCTGTTGAGGTGATCATGTGATGTTTGTCCTTTATTTTGTGAATAGGATATATTACGTTAGTTGATTGTTGGATGTTAAACCAGCTTGCATTCCTGGGAGAAATTCCTCTTCTTCTTGGACAATAATCCTTTTTCCACTGGGTTGGTTTTGCTAACATCTTATTGAGGATTTTTTCCTTGTGATGTCTTTGACTGGTTTTGGTATCAGGATATTCCTGGCCTCCTAGAATGAGTTTCTGGAAAAGTTTGTGAAAAACTGGTGTTATTCCTTAGGTAAATGTTGGGTTAATTTACCAGTGAAGTAAGTTATCTGAGTCTGGACTTTCCTTGGTAGGAAGAGCTTGTTTTATTACTAATTTAATTTTTTTAAGCTCGTTCTAGGTATATTAAAATTTCGATTTCTTCTTGAGTCAGCTTGGGTAATGTGTTTCTTTCCAGGAATGTGTTTTTTCTTGTTAGTTATCTAATTTGTTGGCATAAAGTTGTTTCTAGTATTCACTTCTGATCTCCCACAGTTCTGTAGGTTGGTAGCGATCTTCTCTCTTTAGTTCCCGATTTTGGTAATTTGTATTTTCTCTTTTTCCCTTGGTCAGTCTAGCTGAAGAATTGTCAACTTTATTAATGTTTCGAGAGAACCAAATTTTGGTTGAATTGATTTTCACTATTGATTTTATGTTTTCTGTTTGATTGATTTCTAGTCGTATTTTTAGTATTTCCCTTCTTTGCTTGCTTTCGGTTTAGTTTGCTATTTCTAGTTTCTTAAGGTGGAATTTTTGGCTATTGTTGAGGTCTTTTTTCTTTTGTCATGTAGGTATTGAAAGCTACATTACAAGCTTTAAACTAAAGTTTAAATCTAAAATTGTAATTTTGTCTCTCGGCACTATTTAGCTACAGCCCATAAATTCGGATATGTTGTATTTCTTCTGTCTTCATTTACCTTCAAGTAGTTTTCAGTTTTCTTTGGAATTTCTTCTTTGACCCTGGAGTTATTTAGAAGTGTTTACTTTCCAAATATTGATGGTTTTCCTAATTTCTTTATTTGTGGATTTCCAATTTCATTCTGTTGTGGTTAGAGAACATATTTTAATTTCAGTCCTTTTAAATGTATTGAGACTTTCTTTTTTCGCCTAGCCTATGGTCTATCCTGGAGAATGTTCCGTGTGTGTTCTAAAAGGATGTGTATCCTGCTGTTGTTTGGGTGCAGTGTTCTAGAGATGTCAGGTCAAGTTGGTTGATAGTTTCTGGGTTAATCTATATTGTTTGCTCCTACTATTATGCACCACGCTTGAATGTTCGTTATTAGCCTCTCATTGTTTTCAACAGACACCCCGGGAGGAAAGGCTGTTTGCTTTGGGTGATATCTGCATCAGGTCAGAAAAATAGAGCCTTGTTAATGGGGTCTTGCAGGGCACCACCACGCAGAACAAATGAGAGTTCTCTGGGAGTGGGGCTTTGCAGTTGTTCCAATCCTTTTCTGCCTCCCCCCCCCCCCCCCCGTGGCTGCCAGATTGCTGATTTCCACTGAAATTGTGAGCTGTTGGTGTTGAGGGCTCCTGCAGAGCTGAGGAGAGCTGGATGGGAATAGGTCAGATTAAGATGGGACCAAGCTTGCTGTTCTGACTGAGAGTCAGCTGCTTTCCTGGAGTGAACCTCCCCTAGATTGCTTGAAGTCTTTGGTTCTTTGTCAGAGTTTTGAAAAGTGGATTCTGACAGTTTCCCCGTGTTTTTGTTGCCCCACTATTTTCACTGACGTTGGTCAATCCATGTCCTTTGAATGTAGTTACTGACGTGGTCGGATCACATCTGCCGTTTTGCTGTTTATTTCTTTATGTCATTTTTATGTCTCTGCTCTTCCTTTGAGGCCCTCTTTTGTAGTTAATAGGTATTTTTCTAGCGGACCTTTTAAATTCCTTTGTTGGATGTTTTACTATATTTTGTTTGTTTGTTTTTTAGTTGCTCTTGGGATTAAAATATGTGTCCTAATTTATCACAATCTACTTCAGGTTAATAGTGACCTAATCCTGAGGAAACTAACTTTGTTCCAACATTGCTGCATTTCCTTCTCTCGCGTTTGTGTGGTTGTTGTGATATATACCACATCTTTATACATTTTAAGTCCGACAAAGTAATTTAGGATTATTATTTTATGCAATTGTCTTTTTAATCTCTTAAGGGATGAAGATAGTCAAAATATATTTGTGCAGTGTTGTATATTTACCTTTATAATCACTCTCACTGATGTTCTTCATTTCTTCTTGTCACTGTTAGTGACCATCTGCTGTCATTTCCCCTCAGCCTGAAGGACTTCTTAAGACAGGTCTGCTAGCAGTGACTTCTCTCAGTCTTTGGTTGGGAATATCTTTATTCCATCTTCAATTTTTTTTAAGTATGTTTTTGTGGGATATAGAATTAACGCTTGGTTGACAATTTCTGTCTTTCAGCACTTTGAATATGTCATTCTACTGGTTTCTGTTCTCCACAGTTTCAGAAGGGAACTGAGCCATTAATCTGATTGTTGTTGCCTTGTACTTGATGAGTCCATTTTCAGTACAGGTCTCACTTTCTTATTTCTTTGCACGTCTTGTATTTTTTTTTGTTAAAAACTGGAATTTTTGATGATATAACAACTCTGGATTGTGGTATTTTTCCCCCTGGGTTTTTTTTTTTTCTTTTCAATTTTTGGGGGCTTAAGCTATAGCCTCAGCCTCCTCTGCTATGCGTGGCTACTGATGTCTTTGCTCAGGTTTCCTTTTAGTCTCCGTCCCTTTAATTTTTTTAGCCTGGCTGCTTTAGGGTTGCCCCCTGTCTCCATACCTTTGTGGTCAGGCAATGATTTGGGCAGAGGTTGTGCTCAAACACCTTGAGCTTCTAAGGTTTCTACCCTCTACCTTTGGTTCTGTGGGTAGGTTGGAACCAGATCAAAGTTCAGCCTGTTCTCCAGTCTCCTCATCTTTACTTTCCACTGGTGCTCGGGTCTCCTCTGTCCATCCGTGCTGTTGCCCAGGTGGCGTGGGTGTGAGCAGAGCCTTCTGTGGCTCTCTCCTTTCTAGCATCTTCCCATGAAATTTCTGGCTGGTCTGCCTCTCCTCTTGCCCCAATCAGGATTGCAGTCAGGCTCCTCGAGTTGCGCATTTTCCCTGTTTGTTTCCTACTAGTTTCCTGCTGGGCCTGAGTTTGCATCCTCCAGTTTCAGCACCCAATTTAAGTCTGTCCTTTCTGGCAACAAAGCTGAAGGTGTTCATGGCCAGCCCTGCCCTGTTCCAACTTCCGTGCTAACTGAGCTGGGGTGGACGAACAGCACAAGACAGGAAGTCTGGAGACTGCAGCTGTTCTTACCTGTAGTTCTCGCAGTCTTCTGTGAATGATTCCTCAGTTTATTTGCCTTTTATTGATTTCCCAGGCCGTGAAGTGGTGTTCTTTAAATAATTTTGTCCATTTTTGTAGTTCTTTTTTGGTGAGAGCTTCACTAACTTCTTCACTCCACCATAGTTGGAAGTGCTCTGCTGGCACATTATTATAACACCATTACTGAATGCTGACTCGCTGACTCTGTGTCAGGTGTTGTTCGAAGCCTTTTCCCATACCAGCAGATTTAATAACACAGTAGGTGCTCACCAAGTATTTGTTGAGTGTTGAATCAACAGCTACCACAAGCAATGAGAGAAAGCATAGAGTGCTGGGCATCCTCTGTGGACTCGCTTCTTTTCTATGTTTCCTGCTGTGTGGTCAGGGGCTGGCTCCTGCCTCCCCAGTGGGTCGTTTCTGTGGACCCAAGCCGTTCCCAAAGGCCAGGGAACTGAGCTTTTTGACTCACACAGGGGTGCATGTGTATATGTTCCCTGTGAATGTGAGGAGAGAAAATATCACAGGGCAAAAGAAGGGATGTGTCACTATGGGATGACTTGATTAAACAAGTCACCAACAAGTCAAGTTTAAAGGAAATACTTAGCTAGCTTTCTTCCAGAAATGCTGGAATTAAAAAAAATTATTTTCCTTTGTTTTTTGCACAGAAAGTGTCACCCTGAGCTAACACATGTGCCAGTCTTCCTCTATTTCCTATGTGGGTTGCCGCCCCAGCATGGCCACTGACAAGTGGTGTAGGTCTGCGCCAGAGAACTGATCCCAGGCCACCAAAGCAGAGCACACCAAACTTAACCACTGGGAAGTGGACCACTGGACGGCCCCCCGCCCCCCAAAATTCTTCATCTTTGTTCACTATTAGTGGTCAGCTGGCGTTTTCCTCAGGAGTAGATTTACGTGTAGTCTCTGAGATTGACTCTGGAGGCCTGTGATGAACTGTAAACAGCTAAGAGACAGTGGGGGCTCATGTGGGTGACCATAGAATTTGTCGTCCAGTTTGTTCGAGAGTGAACGCTGGGACATCAGGTGTAAACTAGGCCTATCCCAGGCCACACGGGAAGGTGCTCACTCTGGGTTTTATGCGAAGGGGGTTAATTCTAAAGCCAGGCTGCCTTTGATTGGCTTCAGCCCCACCTAATCCTCAGTTTCCTCACGCGGCCAGTGAAGGTGAGGATTGATAACATCACATGTGGGTGAAACACCCCACAAAGCCACTGGGCTGTGAATGTGTCACGTTCGATGTAGCTGTGGTATGAATGCTTCTTCATGGCAGGGGTTTGAGAATGTCACAGTGCAGCATGAGGCTCACGAGTGTACATTCTGGAACCAGACAACCTCCACTTATTAGCTGTGTGACTGTGTCGGGAAAGTTATTTAATCTCTAGGAGCCTCGATTTTCTCCTCTACCAGATACTCCTCCTGCTACCACCAGTAATGATAGTGAGTATATGCCGTCACTCTTACACGTTAAGTCAGGTTCTATTCACTGTAGGGGCTTTAGCTCTATTAACTCATTTAGTCCTCACAACAACCCAATAAGAGAGAAGTTATTCTCAACTCCAATTCACATAGAGGGAAACGGACACAGAGAGGTCAAGCAGTCCATTTCAGGTCGCACAACTGGTCATAGTCTACCAGCTGTAGACCCCATGGTCTTTCCAAGATTCAAACTAAGGTAATCTTCAATTTAACTGCTCTGTGAGACTGTGTCTTCGTGAACGGGGAGGATCTGATACCTAGACCCTTGGGTGAGTGTGAAGATAAAATGGGACAGTACATCTCAAACACTTAGCACATAGGAAACGTTCCTTAAGTGTTTGCTGCTGTGTTAATAGTGTGTGTTCTTGGAGTGGGTGAACAAGCTGCCATTTATTGCTGGAAAAGCTGGACGTCCCAGGTCAGTGAATGCTTTATGGGAACTCTTTTTCAGATTTCACCTGCCGCCTGTGGCCGTGGAGTCACACTGCTGTCCTCTAAAACCAAGGATGGGACGGAAGTTTGGGGGATGGAACTCAACAGAGATTCCCGGCTTGGCTTTCACAGGAGCCAGGAAGGGAAACGTGAAGCTCTCCCCTTGGCTTTCTCTGCTATGATTGGCTGAGGAAGCTCCCTCTGACTTTCAAGAATCTGATGACATCAACCAAACCACAACAACAACAAGGATGGAGTCTTGAAAGGCATGTTGTTTGAAACCATCTGGGCTAGATTATTTTTCAGCCCGTTTGGTAAAGGTCATTTGCTGCTAAGTAGGGGTGTTCTTTTTTGGCCCCAGAGTGATGACGTTTGTTTCCTCGCTTGAGATAGCCTGAGACACCCTACAGTGCCTAGAATGTGGTCTGGGGAAGAAATTCAACGAAAGCCTTAAGATGGAGGCTTTATTCCAATTATTTGAAACTGGATTGTAAAAATGTTAGAAATTATTGATGATATTTTAACAAATATTCATTAGTCAATGAATAGTATGAGGACAATAAGAAGCATTTTTTAAAATAAAGTGGAATTACCCAGAAGTACATACTGGACAAATCTTTCTTGTCATTTTTTTCGTGTTCCGTCATTTGTATGCAAGTATCTTTTTATATAATTTTGATCACAGTGTCTATTTTGTGTTCTGCCTTCTTTCAGTTTATTTTATATTAGAATTCTTTTACAGTTAGTATTGAAGTCTTGATTGGCTGTATGATGCCACATTACGTTTCTTTTTACCTTTTGTTAGGAACGATTGTAGACATACACAGAAGTGGCTGGAATAGGATAATGCACCCCGTGGGCCGTCGCCAGCTTCTGCCGTCATCAACACATGACGGTCTTGTTTTACTCATTTCCCCCACCTTCTCCCTCGGCAAATTGGGAACAATCGTCAGATTATTGATTTCATTTATGAATATTTCAATCCATATCTAAAAAATAAGGACCCCCAAAAAAGGAAATACATCGTCACACCTAAAAATAATTAACAGTATAATCCCTGAATATCAAATATGTAGTCAGCATTCAAACTGCCTTTTGTCTCCGAACTGTCAATAGATTTTTATTTTAAATTTAAAAATTTATTTGAATCAAGGGCCAGAGAAAGTCTAGGCGTGGCAACTGGTTGATAAGACTTTTATAGTCTTTTAAGTCTGTTTTAATCTTTTCTCCTTGATATTTATTTAATGATGTCACGTTGTTTATTCTACAGAATTTTCCAGTCTGCAATTTGTTGAATGCATCCCTGTGGTGCCGTTTGACATGATCCTCTGTCCTCTGTATTTCCTGCCAATTGGTAGTTGGACCTAGAGCCAGATTCCCTTTCGATGTTATGTATTTACTGCTTCGCAGGCCCTTAGGGGTCTATGCAGATAGTAATGGGGGATGTGAATCACTTGTCAGTATTTTAAAGTACTTCATATTTTCAGCTACTAATATAAGCTAACAACATCGTCCATTTTCTTTGATTTTGCCTAGAATCACATCATCTCATTGAGATAAACCAGATATTTCATGCAGGTAAAAAGTTGTCTGGAAATTATATCATTCACTGATGAATACGAATGGGCAAGTGTATTATTATAGCAGTCATAATGCCATTTATTTGGTAGACGAGATCTATTGAAAGATGGGGATCATAGGAGAAAGTAGGGGATCCTTAGTAAGGAGTATGTTGAGAACCAGTGCATTCACAGACCTTCTCCTGAACTCTAGCCTCCATTGTAAATATTCAGAAGGTCATCGTTTAAAACCTGCAAGAGGCGTTCCCTACATAGCCCATCTGGCCTCCTCGGTAGGATTGTAAAGAACAATAAGTTTCTTTAGAGTGACTTCTAAACATCTTTCCCCCTTACTTGCTTATTTAAAAATTAAAATTTTCTATTATGAATAGATACCATGTTTGCATAATTCAGAATCCTAGAGGCACAGTAGAACATATGATGAAGACTCTGCTTTCCACCTCTGTCCTCCCAGCACCATGGTTTCTCTGCCTGTAGACAACCTGTGTTAACAGTTTCCGGTTCATCCTTCCGAAGAGATTTAATGCATGTGCAAGCAAATGCGTCTGTGTATTCTTTTTGCCTCCTTTTATTTTAAGTGCTGTCGTATAATATAGATCCTGTTCTTCACCTTACTGAGAAATCCTAGTGGCTATTGCAGGAAGTGGCTATTGCAGGAAGTGGCTATTGCTTTTACTTTCCTGAAGAGTTCAAATGGTGTGAAATGACACGAGAAGAGCTTTCTTTAAAGACTAAGGATGCTTTTCCCTAACCCAGTGTGTCGTGGAGGCAATGTGGTGCAGTGGGTTGGAGTTGGGGACTGCTCCTCGCTCTGCCACTAACTTACGTACCTTGAGTAAGTCTTTCCCATCTCACTGCATAACAACGTGAGGATGGGGCAGTGATCTCTCATGTTAGAAATGCTCTGACTCTGCATCAGTGCACTGACCCCGGTTGTGTTCATTTGAGCGAGGGGAGACAAGTGTGTTTTAGAGCTCTCACCTGTCCCACTGCCTCTGGATAGACCTCAGGAGACACAGGTGTACAAGTCTCCTGTGCCAGAGCCCACTCTCTGGTCCTGACAGACGGTGAAGGAGGTGAATTGACCTGTTGGAGATTGGTGGAGGGTGGGGGGACCAGTTTCTTGCCATTGGGCCTGAAGTTGACCATTTGATTGAGCCACATGTGATTTGTGAAGCTGTTGGAATTTCCCGGGGCAAATCAGTAGGATGGCTCAAGAGAGCTGTGTTGGGCAGACCTTGCTGACTCTCTTCTGTTTCTGCACTCTGTGGTTCTTGGGAAATCTCAGGTATTTATAAACGTGACAGCGCACACCAGGCAGCCTCATCAAGGCCTCCCTTTGCCGTGAAGTCACTGAGCCAGGCTGCGTATGTAGACGGTTTTTTCTATTGTACTGAGAGAAGGCTGTTTGCTAACGCTTCCTCCAAGAGGTGGGGCTTTCAGAGTCCAGGCTCCTTGGTAACCCTGATCGTCGCCAAAAAAGTGGTTATCCCAGGGAAAGCCACCTCGACTAAATTTTTCACATTTCATTTTCTGGCTAGGGGTGCTTTGTAGGAAAAGGCCAAGGTGGTGTTTAGAAACTCTTTCCAGAGGGGGCTTGGCCTCGAGGGCAGCCTGTTGACAGGTCCAAGGAATGGGGGTGCTGAGGCCTTTCACAGGAGGTACTCGCCTCTTATGGAATTCCTGAGAGGCAGAACGAGGGCCCAGAGGGGAAGCAGAGGGAAAGTACAGGTGTCCCAGTCTGTTGCAGCAGGTCTGCACCCCAGCATGCCTGGAGGTGTGCCTGCACTGGCTGGGAATATTGGAGAAGGAAACCCAGTGGCAGTTGGGTGAGCAGTTGGACTAGGACCACTTTCCAGACCCCCTCTCAGTCCTGACATTCTTGGGTTCCACACACCTGTAGAACTGATTTCATTGGTGGTGGTATTCTTTAGTCTTCAGCCTGGCAAACAGCTATTACGGACAATGTGGAAGGAAGGTGGTGGAAAATGAACTTTACAGGTGAGTTCCCACAAGGACTACCCCTCCCCAAGTTGTGTTGAGCATTAAACATCTCCGGAGTGATTACTGTGTGATAGAGCCACAGAGCAGTACCAAGCAAGGTTCCTCATGCCTGAGAGGAGCAGTGAGCACTCCCCAGAGAGCTGTGGAGAGTGTTGTTCCATCGCAGGGGGAGCATCAGCCTGCTGGGAGGGCAGGTGCATGAGCATTGATTGGGATACCTGGACTTTCTTTGGATTCACTCTTTATTTTTAACCAAATTGATTACCTTCAAAAATTTCTCTGTTTCAGTTCTATGTCTGTTTGTCTTTAAAAAAGCTTCTCTCTAGATCCTCGCATTATGCTGGTGGGTCTAAACACCAGTCTCAACTCTGGCAGCGTATTAAAATCACCAAGCGATTTTATTTGTTTTGTGTTACTTTCCCACCTGGGTCTACCTCTGCCTGCTATTTGAACTTGAGAGTTTCCCTGATAGTTATGTGTGTGGGGGGCCACCAGTTAGGGGTGACAGAGGAGAGGCCAGAACCCCACAGTGCTTACTATGACCATATGTCTTGCTTCTACCCAGATTGCCCTCAGTCATTAGCGAAAGTCACAAAGTCCATAGAAGGCAGGACGTCAGTGGACAGGTGGTCCAGGTAAGAGGCTTGGGCTGAGAGCCACTCATTCTGACTCCTGGGGCACTTCTGAAAGCGTGAAATTTGGGTGGGGTGATGGCAAATTTGGTAGAGGGATTTTATGAATTAATAAGATGTTTCATAAAAATTATTAGCTGCCTACTATAGGCCAGGATGTATCGTAGATCATGGGGTATGAAGTTTGATAATGTTTGGGGGGATAACACTGTAGTGGGAAAGACAGGTTAAAAAACTAGCTGCACCCGAGTGTGTCCAGGCACTGTGTGTGTTCCAGGCTGCCTTTATCTTGCTCACCATTTATTCCCACCCCGGGGGCAGTGCCTGGCACGTGGTAGATAGCTAAGATCAATCCTTAAATACGTAAGTGAATGCATCTAGAAAGTGCTATAAGAGTACCAAAAGGGGAATTGTTAAGTCCGTGCGGTGGAATGGAAGGGAGAGAAGGCATCGTGGAGGAGGTGGCAGAGGCATGTACCAGATAGGCTGGGGATGGAGGGTGGGAAAGGTTTCATGGCAGAGGGGAGGGGGCAGGTGGAGACTTTAACTGCTGAGAGCATGCGGGGTGGCTGGAGTTTGGCATGCTTACAGGGGACTGCTGTGGCATAGGCTGGAAGACAGGTGGAGAGTGAGTGATGCAGGGTTTTCTAGGGTTGGGGGAGGAGGTGATGAAGGCCACTTGGGAAGGCGTGGGGAGAAGGGACAGGTGGAGAGACATGTAAGGAGGATTGACCAGATGTGGGGCTTGATAAGAGGTCCAGGGAGTGAGCTAGAAGGGGTGGAGCCTGACTCCACCTGCAAATGAGTGGCTGCTGATGTTCTCAACTCAGATGGGGGAGTCCTGGAGGAGGGGCAGGCTTGGGTTGAGTGGGAGGGAGACGCGAGGAGGAGGTAGAGAGTGAATTTGCTTTTAAGTTTGCAGTAGAGTGTGGTGCTTCTTGCACAGACTTGAAAGTCCCATGGATGCGAATTCAAGTCCCTGCTTCCCCACATATTAACTGGATGACTTTGGGCAAGTTACCAACCTTCTCTGAGATTCAGTTTCTTCGTAGGTGTTCTTGGTTATTGACTTAGCACAGTGCCTGGCATAATAAGCATTTAGTAAACGGTGCTTTTCATTAGGCAGTTAGAAAAGCAGATCTGGAACTCAGTAGAGTTGTTGGGAGTGGAGATAGCAGGGTAGAGGTGAGAGGGAAAGCCTTGGAAATGGATGCAGCCTCCCAGGGGAGCGTGAAGAGGAGGAGAGAAGAGGGCAGAAGACAGACCTTGGAGAAGGATTCCAACACTGAAGGGTAAGCAGTAGGGCTGAGCTAAGGAACAAGATTGGAAGCTACTGGAGAGGCAGAAGAGAGGGATGGGGAAGAGAAAGGCTTGTGGAGGAGGGAGTGGTTCCACAGGGATGGACTGGGATGGAGGAGCTCTTGGGTCTTCTCCTCAGGACATCTGGCCCTTTCCTTTAGCAAGAGCCGCGTCAGTGGAGGGGCAGGCAGAAACCAGGCTGCAGTGGAGTGAGAAAGAATAAGAAGTGGAGGTTGTGTGGGGCAGCCTGCCTGGATCCGGCCCCCTACGGGCTCAGGAGCAGTAGGGAATGCTCCCGTACTTTGCGTCCCTTGAGCAGGACACTGGGCTTCCAAGGATTTCTTCTCATCAGCCTTCCCTCTGTTCGTCTGATAGGTCGCCTGTGGTCAGGACCATAGTCTGTTCCTAACGGATAAAGGAGAAGTCTATTCTGGTGGATGGGGCGCAGCTGGGCAAACAGGTAGTGGACCTTACACCCCCTTGGGATGGTGCAGTCTGGAGCTGTGAGCGGTGGGGCTCTCATGGGCTAAAACCACCTGCCTTCATTTGACTCTTACCTCTCTTATCACTTCCTGGGGCCACTGCTCTGTTTGTCCCTTCCCAGTGCCCTCATCCCAGCTCCCATGGAAAGGAACGGATAAAGGATTGGGTGGAGGATTAAAGCCACCCGTCAGCAGAGGAGCTGTGAGCCTTTCTCTCAGCAGAGACAGGAAACTGTATGAGGCTTTCAAAGAGAAAACAAGTGTCCCCTAAAAGGAGCTTGATGTTCACTGATTTGAGAAGAATGTAATTAATGCAGGGAGGAATGATTGAGAAACTTTCTCAAGCTTGTATATTTAACCTTTTTGTTTCTGATATTGGTCTGAAGGGAGGGCCGTTAAATATAAGACTAAATCTTTTAGAAATTCTCAGTGATCCTACCAGCACATGATATCATCTTTGTTCATTGTCTAGTGTTTTCTTCCAGTCCTCGTTCATATGTGCACTACTTTTTTTTTCCCCCAAAGCCCCAGTAGATAGTTGTATGCCATAGCTGCACATCCTTCTAGTTGCTGTATGTGGGACACGGCCTCAGCATGGCCGGAGAAGCGGTGCATTGGTGGGTGTCCAGGATCCGAACCGGGGCCACCAGCAGCGGAGCGCAGGCACTTAAGCGCTAAGCCACGGGTCCGGCCCTTTTTTTCTTTTCTTTCTTTTTTTTTGATGAGAAAGATTCGCCCTGAGCTACCATCCGATGCCAATCCTCCTCTTTTGTCTAACAAAGATTGCCCCTGGGCTAACATCTGTGTCCATCTTCCTCTACTCCACATGGGACACCGCCACAGCATGGCTTGACAAGTGGTGCATCGGTGCACGCCCGGGATCCGTACCTGGGAGTCCCGGGTCGCTGCAACGGAGGAGCGTGCACACTTAACTGCTCCGCCACCGGGATGGGCCCCATGTGTGCACATTTGTATACAGTAATCACACCATAGGTGTGGTTTTATATGCTTGTTTTATCATTTATACTTACATAAAGCATTTTTCCATGGTGGTAATGTTTTCACAGTTACAGTTTTTAATATTTGTATGATATAGCATCAATTTAATTTATCATAATTAATTATTCATTTTACCATTTTATTAAATAATTACGTAAGCTTTTCCCTGTTGTCATGTGGCATACTTCTTTGGAGGCGGAGTGCAGTGGCCGTTGGAGATATCATGACATTTATCTTGTGTGCATACGTGACTTTTTCTTTCGTTTGGATTATTGCTCTAGGATAAATCCCAGGAGTGTCAAAGGAGTAGGATATTTTTATTGTTGTCAGAATGTGTTGTTAAATTGCTTTCCAGAAGTTTTACCAGTTGATACTGCCGGCAGCAGCGGGTAGAAGTACCACTTGAATTTTGTGGGTGAGGCATCTGGGGGGGCTTAGCTGGGTCTTTGGCTCTGAGTCTCTCAAAGGCTGCAGTCATCGTAGGGTTCCACTGGGAAGGCTCTGCTTCCAGGAGCACACCGATGGTTGTTTGCAGGATTCAGGGACCCCAATTCCTTGCTGGTAGTTGTCCAGCAAATGGTTGCTGGCCAAGCCTTCCTCGGTTCCTTGCCATGTAGGCTTCTCCATGTGGCAGCTCCCAACATGGCAGCTGGCTCCGTCAGAGTGACCAAATGAGAGGGTAGGACAGAGTGCCAATGAGACAGAAGCCGGTGTTCTCTCCTTTAATCTGGGCAGTGACCTCCCTTCACTTTTGCTGGCCTTCTGCTTGTGAGAAGCAAGCCACTAGGTCCAGCCCCCACACAAGGGTGGGGAGTACACGTGGGTGTGAACAGCAGGAGACGGGGATCACTAGGGGCCATTTTAGAAGTAGCCCGCCACAACCGTGATCTTGACTGTGGCCTGAGCCTCCCCCTGTCAGTGACAACAGTGATTTCGTTCCAGTGGCCCTTGCCAGAGCACAGTTAGGTAAAGAAGCTCTCTGCGAGCCAGGCAGCAGAGGCCAGGCCCCAGCTCTGCCAGCCTCGCTCACCTAGGTGTACACTTTCTGGGTCAGTAAACCCCTCTTTTCCTTTGAGTCAACTTAGGGACTGTTGTTGTTCTGCTGTCTTCACCAAAGCACTTAGAATCTGTCTTTCCAAAGCACTTAGAATCTGCCTTTCCAAAGTTATCCCTCAGCAGAGGCACCAAGATCAAATCCTGCTAGAAAGCTAAGTTGGCCACACTTCATCCTCCAGACCGCTGACCCTTCCATCTCTCACTCTCAGCAGAAGAACCTGCCTCCTGTTTCATAGAGGAAACAGATGCCGTCAGCTGAGAAAGCCCTCAGTTTCCCACTCGGACTCCTGCACACTTGCCTCTACCTGTCCCCGCCCTGGGTCCCTTCCCTTTATAGCGGTGGGGGAAGCGTGTCTCATCCTGCTGAAGCTGATGCTTCTCTCTGTGTCCTGGATCCCATCTCCCCCCCCGTTCCTCAGAAGCCTCACTCCATCTGCTGGGCCTTCTTCCCCACAACTTCAGCCTCTCCCTGTCTACTCGTCCCTCGCCATCAGCATTTACACATGACTCAGGTGTCTTCCATCTTAAGGGGCCCTGTGTGGAGCCCTCCACGTCCTCCCGTTCCCCCAAGTCCCACCCCTTCGCTTCACCTCCTGCCTCCACTTCTAGGCCAGACTTCTCAGGAGCTGCATTGACTTACTGTCCCCATGTCCTTGTCTCCTTCTCATTAGTCTGTCCGTTCCACTCAGCTTCCACCCTTATCAGTTTGCTGAGTGGCTCTTGCTAGGGTTACGGTGACCTCCATGTTGCTGAAAACAAGAATAAAGCACCTGGAGACCATTGTCCAATCTTTCCCTTTCTTGATCTCTCAGCAGCGTTTGACATTGGCTGTGACGTGCCGAGCATCTTGGTGAAGAGCGGTCTTCCTTTCGCCCCTGTGACTGGGCTCTCTGAGGGCTCTCTTCCTTTCTCGTTCCTTCTGGGCTCGTTTCCTGGCTGTGCTCCTGGGCCAGGCCCTCCCATGTCGGAGGTCCCCATGGCAGGACTGTGCTCTCCTCCTTTCCTCTGCCTTCTCCTTCAGAAGGTCTCACCCTCACCGTGGCTGCAGTCACCGACTGTGTGCTCAGGAGTCTCCAGCTGGCAGCTGAGGCCCAGCATGCTCTTGGGAGGTGCAGACATCTCTCAGTGCCACTTGACGTTTGCCCTTGGCCATCTCTAAGCACTGTGAGTTCAGTGGGTCCAAAAGTGAACCCCTGCTCGTCCCCCACCTGCTCCTTCTCCACTGTTTGCCACGTCCACTCACGTTCCCCTCTAGGAATCATGTCCACTCCTTACTTAGAACACTTACCGGCTACGCATTTTGCTTAGAATAAAGACCAGACCCTTCCGTGGTCTACAGCATCCTGCATGATCTGCCCTCCCTGCTCCCCACTGGCGTCTTGCAAATATTCCCCCTCGTCCCCTGACTTCATCCACTGGGCCCTTGTTTAAACTCCCTCAGTGGGCCATGGCCCCTCCCTCCCTGTGCAGGTGCTGTCTCCCCTACGTGGAATACCGTGCTCTCCCCTCCCCTCCACACTCCTACTCATCCCTCAGACTGCGTGGATAGAGTGTAGCCTCCTGAACGCTCCTGCCCATGAACTACTTCAGGCTCCCTGAGTTTCCTCACGGAGGCCCCTGTCCTGCCATCCTTGCAGTCAGCACAGATTAATTGGGTGATAATTCTGGCTGACCTCTGCCTCCTCCGCTAGACTGAACTCAGAGAGAGGGACCGGGTCTCTTCCTTCCCCTCATGTTCCCATCACCAGTTAGATGTATAGCGTATGTTTGCTGTTTGGGACATATTTGTGGAGTGAATGAATGACCTGGCACTTATCTGCTCCTTCCGTTCACCAGAATCCTTCCAAGTTCTCACCGGTTTGTCTTCCTAACAGTATGGACCCTTCCTGTGACTCGGGTGAACGTCCCCCAGTACTTGCCCTTCTCAGTTGTGGGGACCGTTAAGCACATGGCGTGTAGGGGCACTGGCTGTGCTGTATGAAATGGTGAGAGCCTCTTGCAGGCAGGTCATTGGGAAGCTCTAGAGGGGTCGATGGTGAAGGGTCGGTGTCTGTTGGATTCACAGGCACAGACCTCAGCCTGAGGGAGGGAACGTGGCTGTGGGAAGACCTAGTTAGAGTGAGTTCAGTTAATAGAGGGTGAGGGTGACGTTCCTGACAGAACGATAGTAGCCCTGGTTTCTCTGTAGACAAATAGCCAGCCCAGAGCTTAGTAATTCTGTAGTAAACCTCTGGAGTGGAGAAGGAACTGCTTTCACCCCCTCCCGTCTCCTGGGCCAGAGACTCTGGCCCTGCCTCCTCCAGAGAGGCTGCACCAAGAAACAGAGACAGAGGGAGAAGAGCCTTAGGGTTTCGACGCTGAGGTCTATGCCCCTGGGATGAAACATCTGGCACCACTGATGGGTATTCCACTTTTTATAAGCAAAACATCATTTCTGAGAGTTATCGGCATCTGGCCCTAAGTTGTTTTGTACTTGGCTTGCCCTCCTGGTCAGTGTGAATCTTAGACCTGTTAGTAGGGGGACAACTGCCCTTCTGAGGCTCTCCTGTGTTCACATGGGGTTTCTGGGTGATTTGTTGACTAGGCCCCTCCAGCTTGCCCTCCAGGTGTGGGAAGTTTGTATTCTGAGCTTGGTTAGTTTGCTTGACATACGCCCAGAGTAAGAATTTAAAAGAGGAGAAAAGAAACTGATTCTTTTCCAAGTGTCATTAATGTGTTTTTGCCAAGCAAGGAGGAGAAAACAATCCCTGTGGATCTAAAGCATCCCGGCGGTGCAGTTTGAATTTCTGGTGAAGAGGGCTGCACTTGGTTTGACTTACTGACCGCTGTTTTTACTGTCATGTAGAAGGACATGTTTTTGTCTGAGGCTACGGAATTCTTGGCAAAGGACCAAACCTAGTGGAAACTGCTCTTCCGGAAGTGATTCCACCCACTCTCTTCAGCTTGATGGAGTTCAACCCAGAAGTCCAGGTTTCCCGCATTTGCTGTGGACTCAGCCGCGTTGCTCCTCTTACCAGTAAGTGGCCAAGCCCGTGTGGCCCCAGTGACGGGCCGAGCTGCATTCTCTTAGGTTCACCCCAAGCCGTGGGCAGCTTTCAGTGTCCATCCATCCAGTGGAGGGGCGCCCCACGTGGATAATTACAGAGAGCAGCTCATCCAGACGTTGTTTGGCTTGAAGTTGTATAATGTGTGTCTTTTTTCATCCTGGAGTTTTGTTTTTGGTTCCTTTGGTTTGTGGTTGGGCTCATGTGAAAGTGAATTTTCTCAAGAGGACGCCAGTCGGTGGTAGGAGGGGGACCCTCGAGATGTCGGGGTGCTGGGGAACCCAGCAGAGTTTTGGTGAATCCCCGGGAGAGCCATTGGGAAATGAAAGTGTGGGACTCATCCCGCTCCTGGCCAAGCCCAAACCCTGACCCGACCCAGGAGTGGGGGACGGCAGGACGCTGATTTGTCAGATGCCCTGGGGTTTTGTGGAGGAAAATATGCCCCATTTCTCCAAAGTGCCGGGAGAGAATGATCAAAGCCAAGGCTGGAATGGAGCTGTTCTTGAAGGTTTGCCCAGTTACAAAGCCGTCAGACGCCCAGGTGCCTCCCGCCCTCGGATATCCGCTTTCCTTGATTGCCTCTCCCGTTCCAGCACAGTAACTGTCGGGTCAGTCTGCTGCTCTTTAGTTGACCTGACTGGTAAGACTGAAGAAAATTAATTTCATTTTGTGGGGATCCTCACGTAAATTCGCTATTTCCTTGCACCTAAGAGTGTTAATTTGTAAATCTCAGTTACTCATCTCTGGTGAGTTATTGTTCTCTCTTTAGGCGTCTGGGCCGGGACAAGGAGTTGGGTCATCCTCGTTTGTGTTCTCTGGCCCCACGCTCCTGTGAGGACTATCCAAGGGCCCCCCGACCCAGAGTCCTGACTGCCCTTCAGTTGTCTTCTGATGTTCAGATCTCAGGCCTGTAACACACACGGGCTGTGGCGTGGACTGTGGGGGGGTGACTGTGTGCACAGCACCCTCGGTCGCAGTGATGACCGGGGTAGTCCCTCAGCACCATCACTGGGAGTCAGCACTTCCACATGCTAATGTCTTGAGGCTGCCAGACTCTTCCACAGCTATTTTGATTTAAAAAATGAGAGTCACTATGGACTCAGTCTGGAGGTATCAATGATCTATGGCTTAAACTGTGCAGAGTCACATCCTTGGAAATCCGTATGAAATGTGCCAAGTATTCAACTAGAGTACACTGTTTTCTGTTTGCTGTCATGTCATGTGGACGTTTTGGGTCACACCGAAATGAAATCCCCTGCTAGATTTCCCCCAAGACCCCACAGCCACCCTCCAGGTGCCGTGACTGTCCTCAGTAGAAGGAGCATCAGAGCTTGGGTATCTCCCCTTCTGTGCCCAGCGTTTGCATGTGGTCAGCTGGGAGTTGGACTTGGTTGGTTTCCCCTGAGATCTGCTAACCTTTTGGGGGCCAGACTGCATTGTTCTGTTAAATACGTAAAATCTGAGGGTGGAGGCCCCAGGGTGGTGGTTAGACCAGAGGGCCTCTGACAGAAGGGAACAAAGGGATTCCCTATTAATCAGTCAGATTATTTTAGTCCTGGCTTCTCCATGTCTTGTCTACTTCTTCTGCTTCTCAGGTGGAGGTGGTTATATGGGGCCTCTGTGCCAAGGAATGCCTAGAGCTGATGTGGACGGAAGTGGTATCTAAAGGCTGGGTAGTGGGAGGCTGCCCCACGAGGTCTGGGGTCCCATCCTGGAGGTGGGCATTCCCGAGCCCAGTCTAGATTTGTTCTCCTGGACTGTCCTCTAGAGCACTCTGTCCGTTCTTGTTCCTCCTGGCACTGTTTACAGTTTATAAACATGTATATATTGGTTTGATGGTTTGTTTCTTTCTAACTGTTTGGCTAGCTCCTGCCCCATGAGGACAGGAACCGTACGTGTTCACTCACTGTCCTGTCCCAGCTCTCAGCACACAGACATCGACCCGGCCCAAAGAGGTGCCCAGTCACCCTGTGTCCCTTGACCAAATGCTCCCGAGATGTGGAAACCCAGACAAGGAATGACAGATGGAGGTCTCCCTCTATCAGGGCGTGACCAGGACTGTAGTGCTCAGACTTCGGAAGGTGTGGAGGGCAGGGTGTGGTCGGATGTGGCTGTGGGTGAGGGGTGTGCATAAGGGGCGAGCAGAGTGGGCCGTGTCCAGGAGCCTCTTGGGCCTACAGCTCCGTGCGTGTGCTCTTCTCCATGTGACGGACACACCGTCATTCTGGGCTTGCACATGTCTTTGGTTTGGGGATAGTATACCTTTCCGTTCAAGTGGAGGTGTTAATGCCTGGTTGAAATTGAAGTTTAACATTGGGCTCTGTCTGTCCCTGGTTCTAGAAAGCCTATTATCATGACCCTTCCTCTTCTTGGTGACTTTCCCCTGGCCTAGCCCAGCCAAGCCACCCTTTTCCTTTCTGTGCAGACAAAGGAGAGCTGTTTGTGTGAGGCAAGAACATCCGAGGGTGCCTGGGAATCGGTTGCCTGGAAGACCGTTACTTGCCATGGAGCGTAAGGCTGGACTGGACGGGCGTGAGTGCGTGCCCACAGAGCAGACTACCTGATGTGGCAGCAGCGTCCAGTGTGTGGCTGGGCCAGGACCAGGTCCCTGGGCGCTGCTTTGCCTCCCAGGTCCCCGCTGGCCTCCTCCTGCCCCAGCGCACCCTCTGCCAGGGCATCAGGAGAGACCGCATTGTGGTGAAGAGCCAGAGCGAGCGCCCAGCAGCAGCTTCTCAGGCTGCAGGCTCCCTGGCGCTGAGCTCCTTCCTGGGGCTGTGAGTGAGCAGCCTGTGCAAGCAGGGGACAGCCTGACCAAGGGTTCCAGTCCCATGGTGCCCTGGAAGAGGCCTCATCAGAGGCTGTCCACGGGCACGTGGAGCAGAAAAACAGAGGCCCCCCGGGACCTCACTCAGGCAGAAGCTACAGGCCGGGCTCCACGAGGCCCAGAGGGGCTCCCAAGGGGGAAAGATTTGAAATGACAAAGCTGGCGTGCCAGGAGCTGTTTGCAGAGGCGCGTTTGGAGGAATGATTTACAGCGCATTTAAAAGAAAGCAGGATATTTAATATTTAGAGTGCCTTACCACAGCCACCAAAGTGAAAAATAATAGTTTTCATACGGGGAGGGTGCAATTAGACCAAAAGGCTCATTTCAGAGTTAAAGGTTATTCTTTAAATTGTAGTTTATCTTACTGTTTACTAAGTCAGTTCTTCTAAACAAAGCTATTGATATTTTTGAACACAGAACATATGTACTTGGTACAAAGTGTCTTATGAAAACTAAGTCTCCCGTCTCTTGTCCCAGAGGCACCACCGGTTCTGGTTCTCATGTTCCCTCCAGAGAAAGACTGCGGAGAGAGCGTGAGTGTGTGCATGCGACCGTGTGCATGCACAGGCCTAAGTATTTCCTTTGCAGGCCGGATTTTAATAATGTCTTTTGAAATTGTGAAAAGCATTTTTAAAAAACACTTGTAAAAATGCAAAAGAAATGAATAATTTAAATACAATAAGGATTTATCTTTCAAAAACCCACTGCAGAGTGTTTCGAGGCACTTTGGTGTTTCAGGGGCTGTTTCCATCGTGCCTTCACTCTGCCGCTGGCTCTCCTGGTTCCCTGTGACCTCGGCAGGCCCAAACACACAGAAACTGTCTTTGTTTGCTATAATTTATCCTTTTTTTCCCCTGCGAAAAGTCTGTCTGCAGGCTCCGGGCTCCTGTCACTTCAGTGAGTGTGTGAGGACACCCTGAATGCAGTGACCACGGGCCACTCCGACGTGTCCTCTGGCTGTCCTGACGTCTTACACTCAGGCTCTGTACTTCTGCATGTATTGGGGCCTGTAGAGGAGGGCAGTGCAGAGCCCAAGTGGCAGGTGTGGCCTGAGAAGGTGGAGGGACTCTCGTCACACGGTGGCCACCACAGTCTCCCTCAGTGGATAGCCGTTCCCAGGGGCCTAGGTCTCGGTCTTCTCTTCCCTGACCACATGCCGGGCATACAGGCTGCCACTCCATGATGATTTCTGGTGGGGACGGGGGTCTCTTGCTGGCAGGCACACCCTGACATCAGTGAATCCAGAACACTTGGCCTGCCATTCTCGTCAGGTCCGCCCCTGACTCACTCAGGAGCGTCCTGTCCTGATCATGCTTGTTTCTTGAATATGTGGTTGTCTCACATCTTCACGAGGTCAGGAAACACCTACTGTGCACTCACTGTGTTCTTGTGACACAGTCAGACGCTGAGCACCACACGGCAGGAAGAGTGCTCTGACTTGGCACAGCAGGTGGCAGTCTCGCTGAGCACCTGGTACAGGGTAGACACTCGGGCTGCATTGCTGAAGATCCACACTGTTTTCTCTCACATTACACTCAGGTCCCAGCACCTCCTGACCAGCAGCAGAGTTACTCACACCTTCTGAGGTCCGTTCTCCCTGCAGGGGCTGCATGGGAGCTGCTCAGGTGCCTCGGCCTAACCATGCTGCCTGACCTTCCCAGAGACCACTTCAGATGGCCTTGGGGGTGGCCCCCAGGACTGGGGTGGCTCTGTGAGGCCTCCGTTCTCCTGGGGCCTGCCCTGCCCCGTGATTGAGCCCCAGGAATGTATCCCCTCCCCCAAGGACCCAACACTTGCCTTCTCTCTCCCAGGGTGCATCACCCAGCTACCCTCAGGCGCTCATGCTGCGGCGACCAAGAAACCCAGCCTTTCTTCCACACAAACCTTGATATTTCACACGGAACAGCCCAGATTGAGCTTGAGCTGGAGACAGTGCTTGGAGTCTCTCTCGTTGTGATTTTCTTGGGGCCACACTGAGGGCATGCCGAGCAGTCAAGTTTAAAAGGAAAAATCCCGAGAATGTGGACACCTCCTCGAACCAGGAGTCCATTGTCTTGCTAGGGAGGCAAACAGGTGGGATGTAGCTGGTGTGCGGGCTGCCCATGAGGAGCGGAGAGACTTGGTCTTGCTGTCGCTCTGGTAGGGTGGTGCCAGCTGTTGCCAGAGAAGAGCACAGGAATCTGTGCCCAACAGAAAAATGCCCCGTGTGAGTCCACCCTCAGAGACGGAAACTGAACAGGCTCAGGCTCATGACCGGAAGCTGTTCCACAGCTAAGTCATCCACCCTCATTACAGCGGGAGAACCCTGAAGATGAAGCAAAGGCCTGATTGGGTCCCTGTTCCTGTCTGACTGTACACCAGGAGTTGCCAGGTGCAAGGGATGCAGTGGTGAGAAGGACGCGTTCATTCCAGCTGGTGCATCTGGCGGCAGGCTGCCTCTAATGAGTCTGGCCTCAAACTAGGAAATCAAGATGAGGCCGCCTGCCCCCAAAGCAGCCAAAGGAGGCCGTGTTCATGAGGGGATTCCTTTGGGCAGATTCAACCCCTCACCCTGAGCTTCTCAACCTTGCCTGTGTGATAGAATCATCTGGGAAGTTACTGATTGATTGTGTTGATGTACCGTATTCAACAGTTGGTGGTCATTTGGGTGGTTCCGCTTTTTGGCTATTATGAATAATGCCAGAACTTCATGTACGAGTTTTACATTGGCCCAGCATTATATTTTTTTGGATCATTCGCATATAAGTGTTGGTGTGAACGTGTTCTCAGTTTTCTTGAGTGTATACCTAAGGAGTGGGATCACTGGGGCCTTCATTTAATTTTTTAAGTTTGGACACTTTTACCACGTATTTCATGACACACTCGGTGATCTTGAGTCCAAGACACCGAGTATTAATTGCCCTGAAAACAACTCACGCTTTTCCCTACAGGCTCCTCAGAGGCTCTGCCTGCTTCTCCGAGGTTCTCCTAGGACAACAGGACCCTCCCGGTGCCCCATGCTCATCAGGGTGGCAGATGGGCCTGGGTCTGGCTGATGCTGCACAGCTTCCCGCTGGGTCAGCTCAGGTCCAGAGCTCCTGGAAAAACAGCTCAAATGAGATGCTCCCCCATCGACCTTTGCAAGGTGGCAGCTCCGGGTTCTTGCCTCCGTCCTCCTCCTCCTTCTCTGTGCTGCCTCCACCATGTTGATAGGGACTTCCTTTAACCCTCAAGAGTGTCAGAATAACTCACATTCTTTCTTGGCCATCCTTCATGCCCAGCGTCCATTCCTGTTGCTTTTTCTACCACATCGATATTTTTAAAACATTCACATGTGAGTCACATGACGTAAGACCATTTTAAAGTGTACAAGTCAGTGGTTTTAGCGTATTGTCTATGTGGTGCAACCTCCCCCATGATCTCATCCCACACATTCCCTTTGGAGAGCTCCTTTTCACCACCATAAGCCCCCCACCCCCGCAGTTGAAAGTCACATGATGAAGCCGGGGGGACCATGTGACCACAGAAGCTGCTCTTTCCTCCTGTGGCCGAGTTCTTTATGTTACCTTTACAAAGAGGGTGGGGGAGGTTTTAAACCGATATTTTATCCAAGAGAAACTGAGTCAGACTCTTCGGGGTGGAGTCCTGGCATGGGTAACCCCCCTGGGGATCTGAATGTGAGCTGCGGTGAGAACCTGCCACAAGCAGCCAGACCTGCTCCATGAGATATTATGCCCTGGTTGGGCGAGGGGCACAGTCATGGTTCTGAGGGCTGGCTGGACATCTGCCGGTCCCCTGATACTCCACTGCCCCCACCACCCCAACTCTGCACAGGGACGACTCTAGAACCAGCCAGGGGACTCCTCCTGAGAACTGAGGCCAGGACACTTGCAGTCCCCCTTTCCTGCTCCTATCAGCCCTCTTCATAACCCAGACTCCCACTCAGATGCTAAGTTTGCTCCCCTGCGTGGAAGTCCTCAGTGGCTCCCCATGGCCTATAGGAGGGTGAGGCCCCTGGCGGACCTGAGCGCCCACCTTGCATTTCAGCCTCATCCCCTACCTGCCGCATCCACTCCTCCCTCCCCCGCCGCACTCATCCATTCCAGCCAAGGTTCCCTATGGCCCTCTGCGCCTTTGCTCCTCCCTCTGCTGGGTCCCCATCTTACCAAGCTCAACCCTAATGTCCTGGCTCTTGGTCTGCCCCCTACTACTGGACAGTGGTCATTCCCTCCCCCTGGGCACAGCACATCCTTGTGGTCTAGCCTGGCCTTGCACTCCTTGGAATAGCTCCTTTCCCTGTCTTCTCACCTCCTAGAGAGACGCAGGTCCAGGGGCCACAGCCTGTTCCTCGGGATCCCCAGCACCTGGCACAAGGTCCAGCACCGCCCGAGTGACAGTGACTGTGAGTGAGTGGTCGGAAAGGGAGATGGGGCCCTGGAGGTCTTTGTAACTTGTGAGATTTTGGGGGACATCAAGAGTCCCCGTGGATGTCCCAGCTCCAATGGGGTCTCTGAAGGAATGAGTGGTTCGTAGTCTGAAGACCCCAGAAGGGAAAGCATTCACAGCGTCCAAAACTTTCTTGGGCTCAGGGTGGTGAGTGAGCTTCAGCCCCATTGTCACTCCCTTCAATCCCCAGGTCCGCTTTTCCTGCGAGCAGGGGTGAGGCGGGTGGGAATGGAGGTTGGTGGGGTTCAGTGCAGGCTCAGGTCTTCATCACTGCCCTGCTCTCACCGGTCCTCAATGGAAAGCATCAAAGGCTGGCAGTGAAGGGTGTCCAAGGTCCAAGACCTCTGTCCTGCCTGGGCATCCCCCGTGCCTACCTGTCAAAAGGGCAGGAACCAAATGCCAGAGCCCTGTGGGAGGGACGCTGGGTACGGAGCCCTCCCTCGTACCCCCAGGGTATCTTGTCAGGAGGCATCAGCTCCTGGGCTTCTAGCACCAAGGACCTTCCTGGTGGTGTGACATCCACAGCAGGGCTCCAGGCTTGGGCCAGAGGCCCTGTGGCCCGGAATCCAGCCCCGGATCCTCCCCATGCACCAGCAAGGCCCTGTCCTGCTCCGCAGGCCCCCTCACCCCCAGGCCTGCCTCTGCCAGAGGTTTGGGAGGAATGATGGGCACAGTAGCCGGTCTCCAAGACGACCCCAGTGACCTTGCCCTCTTGGTTTCACACCCTTGTGTGTTCTCCTCCTGTGTCAAATCAGAGCGGGGCTGTATGCTCACAGAGTATGGTAGAGGCAGAGGCATGTGAATTCTGAGGCTCTGGGCCAAAAAACCATTTTGGTTCCTGCACTGGCCCTTGAATCCCTTGCCCTGGGGAAAGCCGGGCACCATACTGTGAGGACACTCCAGTAGCCCCATGGGGAGACCCATGTGGAGAGGAACAGGTTCCCTGCCAACAGCGGAGCCCAACTTGCCAGCCCTGTGAGTAAAACACCTGGGAAGTAGATCCTCCAGTCCCAGCCAGGACTTCAGATGATCACAGCCTCCTGAGGGACCCTGAGGTGCCTGCTCAAACTGCTCCCGAATTCCTAACCCACAGAAACCGTGACATGTAAACAATCATCTTAATCCATTGAGTTTGGGGCAACTTGTTACCCTGCATCAGGTAACTAATACAGCCCCTCTCGCTCTGGGGATGTGTCCTCTCTCAGCCGCTGGGTGTGAACGGGGAGGTTGTTCTGCCTTCCTCCCAGCCCCTGGCCATGTTCCTCAACCATGGAATGGAGAAGGAAAGAGATGAGATGTGGCCCTGGAGCAGCTCAAAATCAGACGCCCTCAGCCAACATGATATTTTTCTCCGTTTTAATTAACACTTTACAAAGTACAACATACATTGTCTTTTTGGAGAAACAGTTGGTATTTTTTCTCTCCATCACACAGTACATGAATCTTGAGGGTTTTGTGTTTCCTCAAGAAAGAAAGAAAGCGTGAGGGTCCCCACCAGGGTGTAAGGCTGCCCAGTTCTCCCCTCTCCAGACCTTGGGACAGATGTAAGTGCCACTGCTACTGCTGGTGACCTGGGGCAGGCGGGGTGAGGGCCATACCCCCGATGATGAGGTCCTGGGCAGGGCAAGGCCCCCTAGAGTCCCACTGTACCCCCAACATCCACTCACCCCATCTCAGGGTAACGGAAATGATCGTGGCATAGAGCAGGAGCTTGGCTTGGGATTTTCTTTCTTACCCCCTGACCCCAGCTTTGGAGTCTACCCTGCCCAGCACTCTGGAACATTTCCTGAATAGTTAAACTGAGGCAGGGAACAGGGAAATTCACTGGGTTGGACTGTGACTTGGGACATGAATTTGGCCTATTTTTCATCCCCGCTTCCCACCCCATCTCCAACTTGCTGGACCCTCTTCAGGGACGAGCCCCAGTAGGCGAGGGGGCACCAGCACCCAAAACCTCTCCCTGTGAACAATGTACTCAAGGACTGGATGCTTCTGAAGAGCCGCCTCAGCAGGTCTTGCCCCTTTGGGCTGTACGGACTGCCAGGCCTCGCAGTGCACAGCAGAGCCCCTGCTGGAGACACCTCTGCCCCCTCCACAGAGCAGATTTACACAGTCAAGTGGGCTGGGGCAGTCCTGCATGCAAGGCCTGCCACACCCCCATCAGCTCTACATGTGGCCCCCGGATAAGAATGCTACCAAGCCTCAAAATACTGGATGAGCCAGTCCCTCAGCTAGGATTTGGGCTCTGCACACGTGTGCTCGCACACACACTATTGTGGATGACACAGCACATGCTCACACTTACATGCGTGTGTATGAACACACATTTGCCGTGCACAGAACACTGTCCTGCCCCCAGGGCAAGGGCCACCTTGCACTCCTGACTCTCACAGCCTCCCACCTCCTTGAAGCAAGAGCCACAAACTCCCTCACCACCAGGCTGCCCACAGACGCCAGGGGCCGGGCCGCCGGCTCCTACCTCCCATCCAGCCGCTCCTGGTGCCGCCAGCCTCAAGGCCAAAGGCTGCCTCAGCCACCAGCTCCTGCCTTTAGCTTCCCAAGAGAGCAGGCGTCATAGGAGGGGTGGACATCAAAGCTGAAGGTATGGAAAGGGGATGAGAGACAGGTAAGCTTGTCCTTTTGCTGCCTCTAATGTGAAAATGAAAGAAAGAAAAGAGCCAGATGAGCTCTGAGAGGTAGGGAAAGGTCTCTCCTACAGCAGGGCTCCACTCCCCTCAGGACAGCCCCGCCACTCTTCCCAAGCCTGCCCTCTGCTAGGCCGACCACCGTCCACCACCCTGGTTTCTCCCCTCCCAGGAGGCCTCTGTGAATGGAGGGCTGCTGCCCCTCCCTCAGCACAGTATCCAGGAACCTGAAAGGGGAAAGCTCATTTCTTTCCACTGCTGGGAGATTCCATCATCCTCCCCCAGGCTCCACTCACTAAACCAATCACTAACTCCATTTCTCAGTGGATGTGACAGCAGTGACTGGCTGCTCCCTGCCCTGGCTTACAGTGGGCACGCATATATTGGGGGTATTTTCTTCCTACCCCAGCCCAGTGTTCACTCAGAGAGTGGCATTAAAAAATACCTCAGTCCCAGGGCTGGAGTGCTCTGCTCTCATATGGGAGCTCCTCAAGTTTCCCTCTCTTAGCCGGGGCCGGCAAGGGCCCTTGTTGTCCCCACCTCCAGATCCAGAGGCTCAGAGAGGTGGCCCAGGGTAGCTGTGAGACTCCTAAAAATCTTCCTCGTAAATAGTGCCAGGAGGGGCTGGTGGTTGGTGATCAGGTTCATATTCGATGATCAGGCAAATGGTGCTTTGGCATGGGGTGGGGGCCTGGCCCTTCCTATCTTCCCAGAGCCTTCTCTCCTGACCTCCATGGCCTCCTCTGTCACCACAACGGGCCAGGCCCCACCAGAGCATGAATCATCTTCTGGACACCACACTGGTCTCTGAGGCCATGCTGACTGGTGGGGGGAGGTCACAGTGGGCGGCTCTGGGTCACCTGGCTCCCTCCCTTCCCTCCAGGGGTCTCTGGCCTGCGGTTGGTGGGAGGGGGAGAATGCTGGTGCTTGGGGGGCTCTGGACCATCTAAATATTCGGGAATAGAGTTCTGCACACCTCTCCATCTTGGATGAGTGCCCTGGGCTGAGGGCAGTGGCATGGGTAACACCTCTTGGGGGCTTCAGAGACCCCCATGGAGGAAGGAGGTGCAGAGTTGGCACTGCCCATCTCTCTCCTGGGTCAGGACTGAGGTCTGAGGGAGAAAGATGTTTCTTGGGAACCAGGGGAACCAATGCCAAAGGTTGAGCCAGAGCAGATTTTTCTACTTGGTGGGGGAGGGAAAGGGGTGGTCAGGGCTCCCCCTGCCCCTCACTCTCCTCTCCTGGAGCTCTCACCACTCTGGATGGGGCAGGGAGGGGCGAGGGTGGTGTAGAGGGTTTGAGCTTTTCTCACCAGGGAGAGGCACGGAGGCAAAGACACACACGAGAGTCCAGGTGGTGGATCTGAGTGTCCGATCACCCTGCCATTTGGCAGCCTGGCCCAGGAGCCCCATTTCCCTCCTGCGCCACCTGGCTCCCCATTCAGTGCCCAGAGATCCTCAGCCCCCACGGGGCATCATCCTCAGGTCTCCCTGAGCCATTGGCTGCCCTCAGCGCCCACCTTCGCCTTCAGCCATTGGGAAATGTGGCCCCCGGCTCTTCTGCTGGGGCATGGGGTCAAGGATCATGCAAGATGGCAGTGCCCAGCAAGGCTTTTCTCTGAACTTTTCTCTGCATGACTGGCCTCTATTTTCAGGTGTGGATTTCTGGTGCTCATCACCCCTGGTACCCCCAGGGACGGCCCTCTTTTATGTCACACAGTGGACGTGAGCTCCACGTGAGCAGGGACCACATCAGGTTGTGCTCCCTGGTGAAGTTACAGTGCTTGGCACACAGCAGGCACCGGAGGATGTTGGCTGAATGATTGAATAAATGAACCAGTGAATGAACGAATGAGTGAATGAATGAGTAATGAGCGAATGAATGAGTGTAGGAATGAATGAGAGAATGACTGAGTGAGTGATTGAAGGAATGAGAGAGTAAACGAAAGATGAGTGAATGGGTGAGTGAATGAAAACACAGAAGCAGGTGTGATCCAAACAGGAGGAGCCTTTGTTTCTTCTCCTCTGGACTCTGCCCATCTCATGGGCCCGGGCCAGGCCCTGTCTCTCCTGGCCTCAGTTTCCCAACTGTCGCCTGAGAGCCTGCTCGTGGAACTGCATCAGCCAGCTCAGTGTGGACGCGGCTCGGGCTCTCCCCGGCGTGGGGGCGGTGGGGCCTCCCTCCAACGGGCGGTCGCGGGTGGACCCGCGCGGGGCAGCCGGGCCTCACGTCCCCAGCCGGGCGCGCGCTCGGGGCCCACGCACAGCGCGTGCACGTGACCCCGCTCCGCCGCGCGCACGCGCAACACCAACAGCTGCCACAGGGCTGGTCCCGAGGGTCCCCACTCCGCCAACCGCTCTGTGACCCCCACATCGGGTGGGGCGTTGGAAGAGGCCCTGGATCCCGTGTGGGGCCGGGTCGTGGGCGCCGTGGGGTGGAGGACAGCGTGTGGGGACTCCTGTCTCCCCAGAACTCCCAGCCCCGCGTGTCGGTGCAGCCGGTGCCCGGGGAGAGGTTTCAGAAGAGGCTGCGGCGCCCGGAGAGACTGGCCGCCGAGCCCGAGAGAGACCCGCCTTCGGTGCCGCCTCCGGGCTGCACGCGGGGGGACGGTGAACCCTTTGCCCTGTGTCCCGGGCCTTTGTCACGGAGGCCTGCTTGTTCGTGTGTGCAGGGACAGCCGGAGACCTCCATCGCCTCGGTGAGGGAGACGGGCCCTGACCCCGCCAGCCTGCAGGTGAGAGAGCTGGTCCCCCTCCCCAGAGGCAGCACCGTCCCGCCCACTGTGCCCGCCAGGTGTCTGGGCACCGGTGGGAGAGACGGGACCTGGTGGCAGGAACACACCTGTCGCGAAGGTTGATGCTACTTGGCCGAGGAGACAAACGTGTTTCGGCTCATTGATGCTCATTCATGACGAGCTGATACATTTATTGTGGGTCGAGTATGCGGACGGAGGGGTCAGGACTCCAGTCATTTTGTTCCAATCTCTGTGGGGATGAACTGAAAATGGCAACTTGCCCTAGAGTTTTCTCTTGTCCAGTAGCCTGTTTTGTTTCTGTGTCAGGGAAAGAACTAAAATGATCCTATAGGGCCGGCCCCGTGGCATAGCGGTTCAGTGCGCGCGCTCTGCTACTGGCGGGTCGGTTCGGATCCCGGGCGCGGCCCGACGCACCGCTTCTCCGGCCACGCTGAGGCCGCGTCCCACATACAGCAACTGGAGGGATGTGCAGCTATGACATACAACTATCTGCTGGGGCTTTGGCGGAAAAATTTTTAAAAAGGCAGCTTTCTTTGAAAATGTCCTAAGGATCAGCCCATTTCTGGCATAGAGAGGAGAGTTCTTCGTGGCTCCCCAATGAGCTAGAGCCCTGGACCAGAAGTCAGAGACACTCCTAGTGTGTCCTTGAACCCTCCCTGGGCGTCAGTTTCCTCATCTGTAAAATAGGGCTAGTGTGGAGGTCGTAAGTGGATTCCAGAAGTTCTTGCAGGTCTGAGAGTGATGCCTTAAGTTACCAAATGATCCTGAAGCCATGAAGGAGGGGTCACAAATGGTGTTGTTACCCCTTAACAATCATAAGCTAATAAATATAAAAATGAGAGGGGCCCAGCTCGCAGATGGATGATTCCAGTGAAACTCCTTCACACCTTGTGTGTCATGGAAAGTTCTCCTTTACATGCTCCCCAGGCAGGTCCTGCTCCTTACCTATCGCCAGAGTTCATCGTTGACCTTGGGCACTTTCATTGGTCTTTCGGGAGGATTTCTGTTCAACTTGATGAGTTCCTGAATATCGTACCCAGTGAATCACTCCCAATATTACTCAATAATTCCAAGTCCTATTTTTTAAAATCCTGTCTCCAGCCCTGTTCTGGGCAAGTTGTCTAAGCAAACCTCAGTGTCTTGGTCCAAGTGAATTGTAGTGAAGATATCCCCGTGTACACTCATGTTTTCTCCCCTTTGATGTATTTCCCACATGGAATAGCTGCTTTGAAAGTCAAAAGATAAAATTTCCACTCTGTCCTCTGCCAGCTACCCTCCTGCCAAGAGAGACACTCTAAGCTGCACGTGCTTCACCTTGGGAAGATCAAGGCGTAAATTCAAGGTAAATTTTCATCAGTGTGCAGGTTAGGGTTAGGGCTGCTCGCGCCCATGCTGCTGGCTGGAGCAAGTCTGCACCCCCTCCTTCAGGGGCCACCCCCCCATCCTTTCCTTCTGAGGACGTCTTTCCCCATTTCTCTGAGGGTGGGCTTTGTGAGGGTGGGTTTTGTGGGGCTGTGACCCATATAGTTTGGATGGGGTGGGGCTTGGTGCTATAGCAAGTGCCTAGTCCGGCTGCTCCTGGGACAAAGACACATCTCCAAGTTGAAACAAATTATCTTTCTCTGTATTTTCTTAAAACAGCTGTATTGAGATATTGCTCACATGCCATTTAACCCACCCATTTAAAGTGTACAAATCAATGGCTTGTAGTATAGTCACAGAGTTGGGCAACCATCACCACAACAGTGGAACATTTTCATCACCTCAGAATGAAACCCTGGACCCATTAGCAGTCACTCCCCCTTCCCCCATCGCCACAGCCCTAGACAACCACGCCTCTACTTTTTCTCTCTCTCGATCTGTCTATTTTGAACCTCTTATATACACAGAATAGTACAATGTGTGTTCTTTTGTGATGGCTCCTTTAATATGTCATGTTTTCGAGGTTCATCCTTGTTTGTAGTGTATCGGTAATTCTTTCTGTTTTGTGCCAAATGATTTTCCGTTGCATAGATATACTGTATTTTATTGATCCATTCATCGGTTGAGGGACATTGGAGTTGTCTCCGCCTTTTGGCTGTTATAATAATGATGCTATGAACATTCACGCACAAGCTTTCATGTTTTCATGTCTGTTGGGTACACACCTAGGGTGGAACTGCTGGGTCACATGAAAACTCTCTAAATTTTGAAGAATTGCTAGACTATTTTCCATCTTTATTCCTGCCAACGATGTATGAGGATCCCAGTTTCTACCTATCCTTGACAACACGTCTTAATATCTATATTTTTAATTTACAACCATCCTAGTGGATGGGAAATGATACTTATTGATTGTGGTTTTGATTGCATTTTCTTCCTAGATAATGGTGTTGAGCGTTTTTCATGTCTTTATTGGCCACTTGTATATCTTCTTTGGAGAAATGTCTGCTCAGCTCCTTTCCCCATTTTTAAATTGGGTTATTAGTTTCTTTATTATTGAGTTGTAAGCATTCACTCTATCTTCTATTTGCAAGTAGCTTGTTATATATATGGTGAGCTGGTATTGTGTCTCATTCAGCAGGCTGTTTTCTCACTTTCTTGATACTGCCTTTAGATACACACAAATTTTTAATTTTGATGAAGTCCAATTTATTTACTTTTTATTCGTGTGTTTTTGGTGCCCTATCTAAGAAATCATCACCTAACTCAAGGTCAAAGGTTTTATTCCTAGGGCCGGCCCGGTGGCGCAAGCGGTTAAGTGCGCGTGCTCTGCTGCGGCGGCCCGGGGTTCGCTGGTTCGGATTCTGGGCGGGCACCGACGCACCGCTTGTTAAGCCATGCTGTGGTGGCGTCCCACATAAAGTAGAGGAAGATGGGCATGGATGTTAGCCCAGGGCCAGTCTTCCTCAGCAATAAAGAGGAGGATTGGCATTGAATGTTAGCTCAGGGCTGGTCTTCCTCACAAAAAAAACAAACAAACAAAAAAAAAGTTTTATTCCCATGTGTTTTCTTGTAAGAGTTGTATAGTTTTGCCTCATATTTAGCTGTTGGATCTATTTTGAGTTCATTTTTGTAAGTACTGTAAGCAAGGAGTCCAACTTCTTTGCGTGTGAAAATCCAGTTGTTTCAATACCATTTGTGGACAACACTGTTCTTTCCCCATTGAATTGTCTTTTCACTCATCAAAAATCAATTGACTGTAAATATGTAGGTTGATTTCTGGACTCTCAATTCTATTCCATTGGTCTGTATGTCTATTTTTTATGACAGTACCACGCTGTATTCATTATGGCAGCTTTGTAATAATTTTTGAAATTGGGAAGTGTGAATACTCCATCTTTGATCTTCTTTCTCAAGATTGTTTTGGCTCTTGTGGCTCCCTTGCATTTCCATATGAATTTTAGCCTTGGCTTGTCAGTTTCTGCAAAAACAGGCAGCTGGGAGTTTGCTTGGAATTCCACTGAATCTCTAGTTCTATTTGTGGAGTATTGCCACCTTAATAGTATCAAGTCTTTGGATACATGAAGATGGAATGTCTTTCCATTTATTTTGGTCTTCATTAATTGCTTCCAATAATGTTTTGTATCTTTCATTGTACAACTTTTGTACTTCTTATGGTAAATTTATTTCTAATTATTTCATTGTTTTGGATGCTATTGTAAATTAACATGTTTTCTTACTTTTATTGTCAGATTTTCCTTTGCTAGTATATAGAAATAAAATTGATATTTTAAAACTTGACATATGATATTATATTAGTTTCAGGCATATAACATAATGATTCTATATATGTATATATTACCAAAGATCAACACGATAAGTCTGGTTAACATCCACCAACTCACATAATTACAGATTTTTTCTTGTTATCAGAACTTTTAAAATCTGCTCTCTTAGCATCTCCCAGATGTACAATACACTATTGCTAACTATAGTCACCATGTTTTTTGTTACATTTCCAGGACTCATTTATTTTCTAAGTGGAAGTTTATACCTTTTGACCCCTTCATTCATTTGCCCAACCCCCACCCCCTGCCTCTGGCGACCACCAAGCTGTTCCCTGTATCTGTTAGCTCAGTTTTTTTTTTTAATTTTAGATTCGCCATTTAAGTGAGATCATATGGTATTTGTCTTTCTCTGTCTGACTTATTTCACTTAGCATAATGCCCCTCTATGTTGTTGCATGTGGCAGGATTTCTTTCCTTTTTATGGCTGAATAAGATTCCGTTATATATATATACATACACCACATCTTCTTTACCCGTTCATCCATCAAAGGACACTTAGGTTGCTTACCGTGTCTTCACTATTGTAAATAAATGCTGCAATGAACAGTGGGGTGCAGATATCTTTTTGTGTTAGTGTTTTTATTTCCTTTGGATAAATATTCATAAGTGGAATTGCTGGATCATAGGGTAGTTCTATTTTTAATTTTTTGAGGAATCTGCATACACTTTCTCATAGTGGCTGCACCAATTTATATTCCTATACAATGGATTTTTTAAATTTATCTTGTATCCGGCAGCTTTGCTAATCTCATTTCTTAGTTCCAATAGTTTTTCCATGTATTCTCTGTGATTTCCTGTATATGTGGTCACATCATTTGAGAATTGAGATAGTTTTACTTCATCCCCTCCAATCTAGATACCTTTTACTTCATTTTCTTGCCTAATTGACCTGGCTAAAACCTCCAGTAAAATCTAGCATAGAATTGGCAAGAGTGGCCAATGCTCGTCTTGTTCTTGACCTCAGGGGTGGCTTTTCCAGTCTTTCCCCACTGACTATGACGTCGGTGAGCTGTGGACTGTTCACAGATGCCCTGGACGAGGCTCAAGATATTCCTTTCTGTTTCTAGTTTCTTGAGTGTTTCTATCACGAAAGGGAGTTGGATTTTGTCAAATGGGTTTTCTGCACTTAGTGGATATTAGCTTTTGCAGCAGCTTTTAAACCATGAAATCATCTTCCCTTCCCTCTTCCTCCATCTTTCTCCCTCACACAAACACACAAAACCTCTCAGGAGGCAAACCAGAACCCACATATTAAATACTGGCTGAAAGCCAGTCGAATGACTAGTCTAGACCTCTTGATCCCGTCATCCCTGCCCTGGCTGCTGTGTAACTGGGGGGTGGGCCCACTCCAAACAGGTGACGACAGAAATTCACATACTCATGGTGATTCCGAGGGTGGTGGCTCCCTCTGGATTGCGTTCTCCGTCGTGTTCTCTTCTCTTTACTGACTGTAGAGTGAAAACATTTAGCATGAAGGGAGAGGATTGTGCAGGAAAGAGCATATATCAAGTGTGTGTGCTGAAAGGTAACAATAAATAGGCAAAAAACTTGACCTCTTCAAGAAATGTGTTAAAGGAAATGTGACATATTCTCTACAGACCTTCCTGGCGTGGAAGCCCACGTTCTGAAAATACGGTGTCTGGTTAATTTTCTGAGGCCTCGTGTATCACTTTTCTCTTGCAGGAGTCTGGGTGCTGACCCTGTTGTCGGCCGGCCTCACGAGGGTGAGCTTTCTGTTCCACATTTTGCTCGGTTTCAGGTAAGAGGCCTTTGGGGTCATTTGCATGTCTTCAGCAGGAAAGCGTCAGCCACGCTTTCTCAGAATTACCAGGCGGTGCCGGCAGAGCCCGACATGCGGTACGAGGTCTGGATTGGACAGACACTTCGTCTGCAAACTTCCTATGGCACTGAGTTTCCGAAGCCCTTAAAGCACAGTGATTCTAAAGGGGAAAAAGGAAGGACAAAGGCATTTCAGCATTGTGTTTGTCAGAGTTCTCCAGAAAACAACCAACAGGATACATATGCACATGCACACATACACACACACACACACACACACACACAGATGTGTGTATATGTATGCGTAGAGAGAGAGAGACTGATTTTAATATATCGGCTCATGTGCTCCTGAGGGCTGGCAAGTCCAAAATCTGTAGACCAGGCTTGCAGACTAGAAAGTCAGGCAGGTGTCTAGATGCTGGAGCCTCGAGGCAGATTTTCTTCTTTGGGAAACCTCAGTGTTTGCTCTGAAGGCCCTCAGCTGATGAGGCCCACCCAAATTATGACAGTAATCTCTTTTAATTGAAGTCAAGTAAGAGCTAGTGCCAGCTCCCGTGCCAGCTCCACCACCAGCTCCACAGCTAGCACCGCCTTCAGTGTCAGACATCACACCAGCTCTAATACCAAATCTGAAGTTCGAGCCATTTCTTGCCCATGCCCAACAGCTAGATGTAGTACCAGCCACAGAGCTAGTGCCAACTCCAGAAAACGGTCAAAAGCTGGGGCCAGCTCCAACACCAGCTCCAGCAGCAGCTCAAGAGCTTGAGTGTTTTCTGGAGCCAGCTCTAGCCAGGCTCCAGACTCAGAGCCATTTTCAGGACCAGCTTCAGCACCCAAGCCACTGCACGAGCCAGTTCTATTACCAGCTCCAGAACTAGAGCCAGTGATGGGTCTATAGCCAGAGCTAGCCCCAACACCAGCTCTACCAACAGCTCTAGCACCAGAGTTGGGGCCAGCTCCATAGCTAGAGCTAACCCCAGCTCCCACACTTGCACAAACTCCTGAGATAGAGCAAGCTCCACCTTCAGCTCCAGTGCTAGTTGCAGGGTCAGGGCCGGTGTTCTCTCATGAGCTAGAGCTTGAACACTAGCTGTAGCATCAGTGCTGGATATAGAGGCAGCTCTATCACCAACTCCTGTGCCAGTCCCAGTGATGGTTCTAGTGCTCACTTTAGAGAGAGAACCAGGTTGAAGCTAGTTTACAGCCAGTGCCAGGTTCCAAGGAAGAGCCAGCTCCAGCATCAGCTCTAACACTGACTCCAGAGTTAGAGCCATTTCTGGCACCAGCTCGAGAGCTAGGGTCAGCACCAAGTTCAGAGGCAGAGCCTGCTCCAGCAACAGATCTGGTACCAGCTGCAGAGCTAGATCCCCCACAAGTGCTGGAGCAAGAGCTGGCTTGGGTACCAGTAGCAGACTTAGAGCCAATGCCAGCTCAAGAGAAAGAACCAGCTCTGACAACAGCTCTAGCACCAACATCAGAGCTAGATCATGCTGTGCTACCAGCTCTACCACCGATTTCAGAGATGGAGGCAGCTCTATCACCAACCCCCCAGCCAGAGCCTGTGCTGCTCTGGTACCAGAATCTGCCCCAACACCAATTCCAGAGGTGGAGCCGGTGCCAGAGCTACAAACCAATCCACCACCAGTTTTAGCACCAGCTACAGAGCTAGAGCTAGGACTGGTTCTACAACTAGAGCCACAAGAACCAGGTCTAGAATGAGAACCAGAGTTAGAGCCACTTACAACAATAACTCTACACAGCTCCTGTGCAAGAGTTGGAGCCAGCTCAAGAGCTTTATCAAACTGCAGAAGCAGGTCTAGATTATCGCTGCAGGTAGTTCCAGCTCCAGTACCTTCCCCAGAGCTAGAGATACTGGCGGCTATAGAGATAGTGCAACTCTAACACAGGCTCTCGCATGAGCTGCTGAGATTGAACCAGCTCCAGCTTCAGCTCCAGTTCTAGAGTCAGAGCCATCTTTTGAGCTAAAACCAGCTCCAGCACCAGCTCTAGCACCAGCGAGAGGACTAGCCCATGACATCACCATGATGGGTGGGGCCAGGTGTTGGGCTGAGGGGTGGGACATTTCCTGCCAGACAGCTCACTCCCAAGTACCTTGATCACATCCACTGCCAGCTCCTCGTCCTCCCTCACTCCATGAGGTCCCAGCCCCGGGGTCTCTGTGGCCCTGCTTTCCCAAAGAAGGCTCAAAGCTGACAAAGAGCCCTCTGGTGTTGGAAACTGGGGCCAATTGCTTAAAAACAGTATACATTTTGACCCAGAAACTCCACGTCGTGGATTCTGTCCTAAATAGAGATTTGTGGTTACAGGTGTTCCCCTCAGCACGATTCAGAGAGTGAAAAACTGGAAATGGCCCCTGGTCCAAGCAGGAGGTCTTCATAAATTCTGATGCTGGGACAGAGAAAATACCAAGTGGAAGAGGATTACCTGGCGGTGGCCATGCCTGGACAAATCAGGTTCTAGAAGAGCACAAACCCTGGAACGCTCCGTTCCTGACACCCACACGTGCACACACACATACGCACACATGTGCACACACGTGCACACACTTTACAGACTTTCTGTGGGTTGAAGTCCTGGGATCAGCACCGCCAGCACAGGCGTGCCCCTGGGCACTGCGATGGGTCCTGCAGGCTGGTCTCCAGAGAGGAGTGTCCTTTCACACTTGTCTCTAGGAGTGTGCTGGGGCCTCTGCTTCCTCACATTGTCACCAGGGCTGGTTGTCACCACACTGGAACCCTGCCCATCTGATGGGGCCCAGTGCCCTATCCACAGTGTCTCCATGTGTGCGTGTCCCCCTCATGGAGCTCGAGCATCTCTGACACATGCTGCCCCTGTGTATCACCCCTCGTTGGCGTTGAGTGTGTTTGCTCTTTATCTCTTTTTAAAACACTGACTTTCAAGCGTTTTTTGGACGAGAAGGATGTGTAGCCTTTCCCTGGCCTTGGGTTATGAGGAATGCTTTCCGGTTTGTGGTTTGTCTTTCCAGCTTTCTACCCTTTTCTTGTTTTTGTTTTGGCCACAGGCGTTTCACGTCTGGCTTCTGGCTCTGGTGTCCCACTTAGAACAGCAGTCTGTACCACAAGATTATGCACATATTTACCAAAAGGGCTTTATTTGATACATCAAATCTAGAATCCACCTGGGATTTTCCTATCAAATTAGAGAAATTCTATTTCAAATAAAAACAGAAAAGGAAAACCTATCAGGCCCTGTGAAAATAAGAAGGCAGACACAAATGGCCAGTTATGGCATGATTCCACTTATAGGAAACATCCAGAATAGATTTTAAAAAAAGCAAAAAACAGTGACAAAAAACAGATTAGGGCTGGCCAGGGCCTGAGGGATAAACGGGGAGTGAGTGCTTTTAGAACAGGGTTTCCTTTTGGAGTGTGAAATTGTCTGAGCCCAGATAGCAGTGATGGATGCACAGCATTGTGAATGTCCTTAATGCTCATAAAGTGTACAATTTAAAATGAGAAAACATAAATTTAAAAAAATTGAAACATTTAATTTAAATAATTATTAAGAACTAAACAATAAAGAAAAATCAAAAAGAACAACTAAGAAAGAAACAAACACATTAATGAGGATAGGAAAGGAAATTTCTGGTGAGGGAGCAGTTTGAATGGGTGGTACAGGAGCTGCTGATGAGAGACATTGCAGAGCCAGCTCTCCCAGGCCAGATGGTTTGGCTTCAGGTGCCTCTTCTTCTCCTGCAGGACCCTCTTCAGGGGATGTGTCTCCCTGCTTGCATGGTGGGGCCTCAGTTGCCTCCTGGTCTCCTACCGGAGCCCGTGCAGGGGATGGCTCTCCCTGCACGGTGGCTGGGGCCTCAGCTGCCTCCTGGTCTCCTGCAGGAGTTGGTGGTAATGATAGTTGTCCGGAATGGATGATGGGTACTGAGGGAGCTCTGAGGCTTGTACAACAGTCAGTGCAGACGTTCTCCCCACAGCTGCTGATGTGGTCTTGTGTCACAGCTGCTCATCCCTGGGGGTGAGGGATTGGATGTCCCCTTCTACCAGCTCCACGCTGATCTCCTGTATGGAGCTCTGCAACGGCAGTGACCGGCAGCCGACCCAGAGGCATTCGAGCCCTGCCAGCTTCCCAGCTGTCCTTGTGCTGCTTCTACCCTCGGGTCCTAATTCTCCCAGATCAGGCACATACCTGTGTCTGCACAGAATTCCACCCTGGATGAAAGACATACACCTCGGGCAGAAGGGTGCCACTCCAGCACTCCACATCCCACCCAGCCGGCCTTGACCTGGGCTGTGAACATGACCCACCAGGGTCGTGTTTGAAGCCCACCAGGCTTCTAACACCTCAACGACCTGCTCCTGCTCATGGTGGTCCACCCTCATGAACCCGCCATTCCACACACACACATGGGGAGGGGATGTAGGGCTGCCCAGATGGGACCACAGTGCTAGTGTGGTCTGGATTGGCCTGCAATAGGACTCCCTGTGTTACGTTTCTGTCCCTCCGGTTAAACGGCCACAATTGTCAGCCATGAGAAAGGAACCCGCATCTGCATCGCGGGTGGTCTTTGGGGGCTTTCCTGGGGCTCTGGCCCCTGACCATCGAGAAGAAGCAACTAAACACGTTGCTGCTCCTAGACAAGTGCTAGACAAGTGAGCTGGCTTGGGGGCTGTCTCTAGGATGTGGGTGCCTAGTTACCAGGGTTCCAAGTACTCTTGGGCTCCATGAGGGTACTTCCTGGGGTCCCCTTACCTAAGCTTCCTCCTCACACAAGACCTCCCTAAGGGCCCCCCGGGCTGCTGACTGCTCACTCTCCATCTCCACACCACATCCAGACACAGTCACACCAACACAGTCCACCCCACAGCCTCTGGGGAGGTCTGGACGCAACCAGGGCCCCAGCTTTGAGGACACAGAGTTGAATGCAGTCCCGCTCCTGCTTCTTGGCAGTGATGTTACCCTGGACAACCACGTGCCTCTCAGGTCCTCCCCAGTGTCCCCATCTGTGCAGTGGGGGTCATTCTAGCGTCTACTCCCTCAGGATGTCATCAGGTGCGATATAAGATGTTTTATGTTTTCAAGTATATGTGGAAACCATTCTGGTTGGAACGTGATTTGGCCTGAAATTTATTTGAACCAAAGAAACCTGACTCACGGCTTGTCAGACATGCATTGTCTGTCTGCTTTAATCGTTACCCTAAAGTAAAGAATGTACTCTTTGAAGATAAAAAAAATCCCTCCCTTCCTTTGATGTCAGCACCCTTTCAAGATAAGACTGAATGCCTCATTTCCCCCAGCACCGAGGCCATGGTGACTTGCTGTCTATGTGCTCATCAATAGCAAAATATCTCCTTGAATCCTTGAGAGAATGTGCACCTGTCATGCTTGATGTGTGTCTCTGTCTTTGGAAATGGGATGTAACTCTGCTGAAAACCACTCTTCTTCACAGCGCTTTCTTCCCTTGCAAAGATGTGCTCCGGGCTAGAGTCCTCAAATGAAGTTGGGCTCAAATAAAACTTTGTGCTACAGAATGAGTATTGATTATTTGCGGCACCTTTTCCTGGCAACCACGAAGGGACTTCTGAGACGCCCACCTGAGACCAGGTGGAGCCTACTTTCAACCAACACTGGTACCACAGGGGACCGTTGCACTCCACCACCCCTCCTCCCCCCCCGGCTTCACTGCACTCTTCAGGTGCTCTGGTGAGTTCTCCCGAAATCTGGACCTCCTTATTTAAGTTGACAGTCCTGACTTGTTATTCCAGCTGTTTTGGGTCTGAAGACTTCAACATCTTAGAAGTGTGTTGGTACTCTTCCTAGGTAAGAGGAACCTGGGGGGGGGCATTTCCTAGGTAAGGGGAGCCAAGAGGGAGATATTTCCTAGGTAAGGGGAACCAAGGGGGAAGTTTGGAGTGAACTGGGTTAGCTGACCTCTTTAATTTGGCTTTCAATTGAAAAAGAGACATGTTGATAAAGTCTGAAAAAACTGACAGCAAAATGAGAAACTGAATTTGTTTTGTTCTGAAGAAAAGGGGCACTTGCTCTTTCCAGCCACAAGTTGTTCTCAGGTGACTGAGAACCTGGTGTAAGTGTCTGAGGACAATCTCCATGACATGTGGCAGTCCCATAGGGAACTCAGTCACCATCATTCACTTTAAATAATTAATGGCTTGTCGAGGGACCCGCACACAAGGATTGTTCATCCAGTGCTCTGCACCCCTACGGTAGTTGTAGACTGCCCGCAGGAGAAGCTAAGACACGTGAGAGAGCGTTCATCACCTTTTAGGAAGTGACACTCACAAGCAGCACAGTTTTGACCCGCTACACTGTCCTTAGAAATTGTTCAGACTTTATATTAAAATGAAAGTAAAAGAAAATGAGAAACCACACTTTCAAAGCCAACAATGCCAGATGGGCACCCACCCACTTCAATTCTGGCTGGCTCTGTGTACAATATGTATGGAGCCTTTACTTGCAAGTACTTAACCAAATGCGGATAGCTGTAAATGGCTGAATCTTTGGATCAGGATAACCTGGGATAATTTAAAATTACACTGGCCACTTTGGGGCTCCTTTGAGCTTTCAAAACTTGTCTTTTTGTGCACTAGATTTGAGAACCGTGGAACAGACAGATTAAATGCAATCTTTAATCTCTAAAGAGTTAAGCATGCCACCTTCCAGCACACCTGCTTGAAAACTAAAGGTACCAGAAGTTGTAAATATTTAAAACAACAGCAAAATCTTGCTACGCTTGTATTGTGTCCTGAGAGCTTGGCTTAGTAACCATCAGGTTGGGCGCCCCAAAATATGGTCAGACAGAATTGCGGGTTGCACCCAGTTTGCAGTCAGGTATGGTTGGACAGAAATATGGGTTGAACTCCATTTGTGGCTAGGGTCCTACCAAAATGCCACCAGCTTCAGGGGTGTTACATTGGCCATTAGAAGGAATGATCTAATTAGATAAGATTGCTTAAGATGTGCACTTAAAAGCAAAGCCTTCAAAATTCCAAAAGAGCCCTACTGAAAGTTTGGTTGCAAAAAGCTAATAAAAAATTAAGTTATAAAATGTACCTAAAAGTCTATTAAATTATGGCTTTACAGACACCCCCATAATCGACCTTCAAAGAGGGGCCCAGTATGATCCCCTCTCAGAGTTAATGAGATCATGAGAGATTTTCTGGGAAACTTAACGTTATTTCCTTAAACAGTCAATGGGAAACTTAAATTAAAAATTAATAGAGTTGTTTAATACTGCCAGAAACACAGTTTGGATCCAACTATTCTTTTTTTTTTTTTATTGATGTTTTAATGGTTTCTAACATTGTGAAATTTTGGGTTGTACATTTTTGTTTGTCCATCACCATATATATGTCTCCCTTCACCCCTTGTGCCCACCCCCCACCCCCACTGCCCCTGGTAACCACAGTCCAGTTTTCTCTGTCCATGTGTTGGTTTATATTCCACCTATGAGTGAGATCATACAATGTTTGTCTTTCTATTTCTGGCTTATTTCACTTAACATAATACGCTCCAGGCCCATCCATGTTGTTGCAAATGGGACGATTTTGTCTTTTTTTATGGCTGAGTAGTATTCCATTGTGTATATATACCACATTTTCTTAATCCAGTCGTCACTCGAGGGACACTTAGGTTGCTTCCACTTCTTGGCTATGGTGAATAATGCTGCAATGAACATAGGGGTGCATAAGCCTCTTTGGATTGTTGATTTCAGGTGCGTTGGATAGCTTCCCAGTAGTGGGATGGCTGGATCATAGGGCATCTCTATTTTTAATGCTTTGAGGAATCTCCATACCGTTTTCCATAGAGGCTGCACCAATTTGCATTCCCACCAGCTGTGTATGAGGGTTCCTGTTTCTCCACATCCTCTCCAACATTTGTTGTTTTTTGTCTTGGTGATTATAGCCATTCTAACGGGCGTGAGGTGGTATCTTAGTGTTGTTTTGATTTGCATTTCCCTGATGATTAGTGATGTTGAGCATCTTTTCATGTGCCTATTGGCCATCTGTATATCTTCCTTGGAGAAGTGTCTGTTCATTTCCTCTGCCCTTTTTTTGATCGGGTTGTTTGTTTTTTTGTTGTTCAGTTGTGTGAGTTCTTTATATATTATGGAGATCAACCCCTTGTCAGATGTATGTTTTGCAAATATTCTCTCCCAGCTGCCAACTATTCTTTTTTAAATTAGTGAGTTTTGTATTTTACCTGATTCATAGGAAACATTTAACGAAAACCGTTTAAGGTCTCTGCTTGTGTCTGTCTGTGTATCTATGTATGTCTATGTGTAAGCGTTATATATATGTGATATTTTTCTACCTCTGGATGATGTAATTTCTAAAAGAGCTCCATTAGTAGGCTTAAAGTAAGCATTTATATAAATTGTTTCTAAATGTAGTGGAAACTAACCCAAATGTTTTTCAAGTTAACATGATATCATCTTTAGTAAATGAAAGCTTATTTAAGTTTGTTGGTTTGATGAAAATAAGCATGTTTTCAGTATTCTAAAAATTATATAAAATTCCTAAAAATCTGATATGTCCTGGTATAATTCTAGTCGTTATCTTAAAATGTGGCTTATAAAAATAACCAAATTTCCTTGTAATTACATTCTCATGTTAAGTCTTTTGTCATTGCCAGATCGTCATTATTTTACTCCTATGGTTTTACAAATACGTTTCATCTTCAGAGAAATTCGCAACAAGGCCTCTGACACTCCCAACATTTGACACACATGGACAGAAAGCTTCTACAGTACGTTGGTTGGGTGATTTATCCTTTTTTTCTGTGAAAAGTCAGTGTTTGCAGGCTCCGGGCTCCTGTCACTTCAGCAAGTGTGTGAGGACACCCTGAATGCAGTGACCACGGGCCACTCCGACGTGTCGCCTGGCCGTCCTGTCTTCTTACACTCAGACTCTGTCATTCCACCTATATTGGGGAAGAGGCGAGGCCAGTGCAGAGCCCGAATGGCAGGCACAGCCTGAGAAGGTGGAGGGACTCTTGTCACACGGTGGCCACCACCATCTCCCTCAGTGGACAGTCGTTCCCAGGGGCCTGGGTCTCCGTCTTCCGTCCCCTGAACCCCCACCGGACGTGCAGGCTGACACTCCATGATGATTTCTGGAGAAGTGGCTCTTGCTAGCACACAGACCCTGACATCAGTGAACAAAAGACTCTTGGCCTGCCATTCTCGTCAGGTCCACCCCTGACTCACACAGGGGAGTCATGTCCTGACCACGCTTGTTTCTTGAATGTGTGGTTGGCTCACATTTTCAGGAGGTCAGGAAACACCTACTGTGCACTCACTGTGTTCATGTGACAGTCAGACGCTGAGAACCACGCTGCAGAAAGAGTGCTCTGACTTGGCACAGCAGGTGACAGTCTCGTTGAGCACCTGGCACAGGTTAGACACTCGGGCTGCTTTTCTGAAGATCCACACTGCTCTCTCGCAGATTACGCTCAGGTCCCAGCACCTCCTGACCAGCAGCAGAGTTACTCACACCTTCTGAGAGTCGTTCTCCCCGCAGGGGCTGCATGGGAGCTGCTCAGGTGCCTCGGCCTACCGTGCAGCCTGAGGTTCCCACAGACCACTTCAGATGGCCTTGGCGGCCTCAAATGGGGTGGCTCTGTGAGGTAGCCATTGTCCTGGGGCATGCCCTGCCCCGTGGTTGAGCCCCAGGAATGTATCCCCTCCCCAAAGGACCCCACACTTGCCTTTCTCTCTCCCAGGGTGCATCACCCAGCTACCCTCAGACGCTCATGCTGTGGCGACCAAGAAACCCAGCCTTTCTTCCACACCAACCTTGATATTTCACACGGAACAGCCCAGATTGAGCTTGAGCTGGACACAATGCTTGGAATCCCTCTTGCTGTTCTTTTCTCAGGGGCCACACTGAGGGCAGGCTGAGCAGTCAAGTTTAAAAGGAATAATCCAGAGAGTGTGGTCACCTCCTCGAACCAGGAGTCCGTTGTCTTGCTAGGGAGGCAAATAGGTAGAATGTAGCTGGTTGGGGAGCTGCCGATGAGGAGCGGAGAGACTTGGTCTTGCTGTCGCTCTGGTAGGGTGGTGCCAGCTGTTGTGAGAGAAGAGCACAGGAATCTGTGCCCATCAGAAAAATGCCACGTGTGCGTCCACCCTCAGAGATGGAAACTGAACAGGCTCAGGCTTGTGACCCGAAGCTGTTCCTCAGCTGCAGTCAGCCACCTTCATTACAGCGAGAGAACCCTGAAGATGAAGCAAAGGCCTGATTGAGTCCCTGTTCCTGACCGACTGTACGCCAGGAGCTGCCATGTGCTGGGGACGCGGTGGTGAGAAGCATGCATTCATTCCAGCTGGCGCATCTGGGGGCTGGCTGCCTCTCATGAGTCTGGCCTCAAACTAGGAAATCAAGAAGAGGCCGCCTGCCCCCAGAGCAGCCGAAGGAGGCCGTGTTCATGAGGGGATTCCTTTGGGCAGATTCAACCCCTCACCCTGAGCTTCTCAACCTTGCCTGTGTGATAGAATCATCTGGGAGGTTACTGATTGATTGTTTTGATGTACCGTATTCAACATTTGGTAGACATTTGGCTGGTTCCACATTTTGGCTATTATGAATAATGCGAGAACTTCATGTATGAGTTTTAAATTGGCCCAGCGTTTTATTTTTTGGATCATTCGCATACAAGTGTCTGTGTGAACGTGTTCTCAGTTTTCTCGAGTGTATACCTAAGGAGTGGGATCACTGGGGCCTTCATTTAATTTTTTAAGTTAGGACACTTTTACCACGTAATTCATGACACGCTCGGTGTCCCTGAGTCCAAGACACCGAGTACTGATTTCCCTGAAGACAACTCGGGCTGTTCCCTACAGGCTCCTCAGAGGCTCTGCCTGCTTCTGTGCTCTGTGAATGGAGGCCTGCTGCCCCTCCCTCTGCACAGTATCCAGGAACCTGAAAGGCCAAAGCTCATTTCTTTCCACTGCTGGGAGACTCCGTCATCCTCCCCCAGGCTCCGCTCACGAAGCGACACCAACTTCATTTCTCCATGGATGTGACAGCAATGACTGGCTGCTCCCTGCCCTGGCATACAGTAGGCACAGATATATTGGGGGTATTTTCTTCCTACCCCTGCCCAGTGTCCACTCAGAGAATGGCATCAAAAATTCCTCAGTCACGGGGCTGGAGTGCTCTGCTCTCATGTGGGTGCTCCCCAAGGCCCCTCTCTTAGCTGGGGCCGGCAAGGGCCCTAGTTGTCCCCACATCCAGATCCAGAGGCTCAGAAAGGCGGCCCAGGGTGGCCGTGGGACTCCTAAAGTTCTTCCAGGGAAATGCTGCCAGGCGGGTGGGCCGGTTCATCTTTGATTATCAGGCAAATGGTGCCTTGGCTTGGGGTGGGAGCCTGGCCCTTCCTATCTCCCCAGAGCCTTCTCTGCTGACCTCCATGGCCTCCTCTGTCCCCTCAGAGGGGACAAGCCGCACAAGACCGTTCATCTTCTTCTGGACACTACACTGGTCCCCGAGGCCATGCTGCCTGGTGGGAGAGGCCACAGTGGGCAGCTGTGGGTCACCTGGCTCCCTCCTTCCACTCGAGGGGCCTGTGGCCTGGAGTTGGTGGGAGGGGGAGTATGCTGATTCTTAGGGACCTCTGGAGCCCCTGAATCTTGGGGAGGAGAGGTCTGCATGCCTCTCCAGCTCAGATGTGTGCCCTGGGCTGAGGGCAGTGGCATGGGCAGCACCTGCTCTGGGGCTTTGGAGAGCCCCATGGAGGAAGAGGGTGCAGAGGTGGCACTGCACATCTCTCTGATGGATTAGGGTGGGGGCTGAGGGAGAAAGGGGTTTCTTGGGAACCAGTGGAGGCCATGCTGAGGGTTGAGCCAGAGTACATGTTTCTAATTGGGGGTGAGGGACAAGGGGTGGTCAGGGCTCCCCTGTCCCTCACTCTCCCCTCCTTGAGCTCTCACCACTCTGGAATGTACAGGGATGGGGCAGGAAGGGGCGAGGTATGAGGGTGGTGCAGAGGGTCTGAGCTTTCCTCACCAGGGAGAGGCACAGAGACAAAGACACACCCTTGAGCCCAGGTGGGGGCTCCAGTCACTGACTCACCCCGCCTCTCAGCAGCCTGGCCCAGGAACACCATTGCCCTCTCGTGCACCTGTCTGTCCAGCCAGGGCCCAGAGATGCTCAACACCAACAAGACTCACTCCTCAGGCCTCCCTGAGCTATTGGCTGCCCTCAGTGCCTTTGCCTTCAGCCAGTAGGAACCGTGGCCATGGGCTCTTCCACTGGGGAGTGAGGGCAAAGGTCATGCAAGATGGCGGTGCCCCAGAGAGCTGAGGCATGAAGCAGAGAATGGCACTGGCAGCCCTGGCATTTTGCTGACGTGGATTTCCACCCCTGCACAGATGGCTGAGCTTGCCAGATGCAGGTCCCCTTGTCAGCCCAGCAGAGTGAAGGAGAACAGCCTCAGATCACTGATGGTCCAGCTCAGGGCTGCCCCAGGTGTCCTGCACCAAGCACAGAGCAGAAGGGAGCGGGGACCTCCCTAACCACCACCCAGATGAGAAATCTCCGGGAAAACCTTGGCCCTGAGTCCCAGAAATCCCTGGTCCCATGAATGGCCCAGAGTAGAGTTCACAGGGCTGTGGGGAGGACAGGATAGGGGCTCAAGGTGGGCGCTGGTATTTTAGATGAGTGGGAAGGCATGAATTTTACCACATTTTATCCTTAGGAGAGTTGGAGGAGCAGGTGCAGTCGTGTCTCCATATCTGCCCTCCCTGTGTTGATTCTACTCACCTTGACAACTACCGCTGCACTGCCTGCTACACGTGCACTGATCTCATTCAACGGCACAGAATCCCCACCCTGGGAGCAGCATTGTCCCCATGTCATATGGGGAATTGGAGGTGCAAAAAGTGTCACCAATGCCCTCCTTCAGCTAGCAAGTACACCTGGTGTGGAACTGAGGGTCAGGAAAAGTGTTCCTGGAGTTTCTACCTGCTGAGCTTGGCCAGGTTCTCACCCTGCCCTGGTGTTATGAGAGGTTTGGGGATTTGATCCGAGATGTAAAAGACACTTTTTACTCCAAACAAATGGACTGAAGGTATATTTTATTATATAGAGGATAGTAAAGGCGATAGTCTGCAAACAGATCCGAATAGGTCAAATAATAAGAGGGAAAAAACACCAGCTCGACTGGAAAGGGAAAACATCCACATCGCCTGAGATAGCAGCAGATCTGAATAGGTCATATAATAAGAGGGAAAAACATCCGATCGATCGGAAAGGGAAACACCAGATCGACTGAAGGGAAATGACACAAATCAACCGGAAAGAGAAACACCAGGTTGACCGAAAAGAGAACACATCAAATCAGTTACTTCACAGTAAATCAATTACTTACATCAAATCAGTTACTCATAATATCCACGCCCCACTGCCGGGAGAGCCCTGTCAATCGACGCGGCTGGGCAAGGATCACACGTCCTGGGCAAGGTGTCCCTTCCACAGGTGGAACTCTCACCGGGTCTCAGTCTCCAGCAGTTTATATAAGCAGTTACAGAGTTTACAGAGCAAGCATCCAGTGTTTCCATGCACAAATGGTTATCAGTGGCATACGTGCACTGAGCCCCCTGGCTATTGTCGCAGCCCAGTAGTTGTGTATGTGCATTGTTTTCTTTGGTTATCGTCTTAGCCCGGCACAGATGGCCAGTCCGTCCCGTGCTACGACGCTCCAAGAGCCTTGAACTGTTACAACTTGCAACTCCCTCCGTGGGAGAAAGGCCAGTTCCCAGGAAAAGGCCAGTTCCCACCACACAGAAAGCAGCTTTGTATTTCTTTGTGTGCTGGTGGCTATAGGTCAATGGAGCGGCCAAACATGGCTGTACTCATGTCAAGACACCTGGGCGGCGTGGTGTCTCCTGGGTTTTGGGAAATGTGTGGAGGCTCTTTGGGCTGTGCCAGCGAATGGGGGAGACCACAGTCATTTCAGGGGGCAGAACATGCCACAGACTGAAGAATTGTCGCCACCCCCAACCCACACCCAGGGTTCTGAGGTGAGAACCCCTGGGAAGACAGGGGAAGGACATTCTAGCTCTGGCCTCGCTTGGTCACTGGGGATAAAGAAGGTGCTCCTAATCAGCACAGGTGGCTGGTCCCTGAGGGCATGGGCACTCTGCACTTGGAGCATATTAATAAAGACTTTGAAACACTTAGAGCCCCAGAGTGCTCTGGTCCTTTCACCTTCTCTAAGAAAGGATCCCCTTGGCCTTGAAGCTGGGTTGAAGGCCACAGGGTCAGGGGCCTTGTGTGACCTTGAGGGAGACTCTTGTCACTGTCAGCCCTGGGCAGATTCCCTGAGCCCCAGTGACGCCCCTGTGCTCCTCAGCATCTCTCAGACATAGCCGTGCCCCTTGGTCAACCCTTGGTTCCTTTGCTGGGACTCCCTCCCAGGCCCCTGCTCTACTTTGCTCCAGCCCCAGGCCAGCCTCCCACCACCCTTCTCCAACGGAACTACCAACCCTCCTCGGTCCTGCCCACCTGTGACCAAGATCACAAACCAGGTCCTGCTGGTCACTCAGAGGCCACCACTCAGCTGGGCGTCACCCTGATGGGGGCCACCTGCAGCAGGAGGTCCGCAGCCACACTGGTGGGGCCTGGTGGACACCTGAAAGGCTCTGGGGAAGGAGACCCTGGGCCAAGCAAGGTCAGGGCTGCCTGCACTGCCCACTGTTCTCCCTCCAGCCCTCCTGGGGCCAGTAGGGCTAGGGGTGCACCCTCTCATCTCTCCACCTTTTGTTGTGACTCACAATTGCTGCTGGTTTTCTCCTGGTGAAGTGAATGTGCTTTTAAAAAACGTGAGAAATTGAGAAAGGTGTAAAGAAGAAATTCATAATCGCTGCTAATCCCTGCCCGTGTAACCGAGCAAAGGCTCCTTCTGCTTGCTGCAACCTTGAAGCCAATCACAAGATGAGTCGGTGGTCAGGAAAGGGATTTACTCGATTAGTTAGCAAAATCGGAAGATGATGGACTCATTTCCCAGAGACCATCTTAAACAAGCACATAATCTGTGGCAGTTCTATAGGGACTAGTGGGCTGTGAGGGGGCTCAGGAACATTCACCATCTGGCTTCGGCGACAGGAGACATCACACCAGGTCTTTCAGGTGTCATCGATGATGGATGCCGGCATAGATGTTCTTCCTGAGGAGGTCGTCATGTTCCTAAGAAACTCAAAAGAATAAAGTTATCATCTATCACTCTTGGGAGGTACGTGTGTCAGCCAGGATTATTTCCGAGAGCTGTTTATCTCCTAGGCTATGTGCAAGGTAAAACACACAGAGCTTGAGTGAGCTAGTCAGACGTTACTCTAAGTTACAACACGGCTTCCCTCGAGTCAACTTGCTCCAGGCCAGTATCACCCACGGGTAACATTTGGCAAATTTTCTCCCAGGCCCTGCTGCATTTGTGCTTTCACATCTTGTTTTCCTCATTCACAGTAATTCGTAAGCATTTTCTGAAGTCAGCACAAATATTTTTCCAGCTGCATTGAGGTATGATTAACAAAGAAAAGTTGTATACATTGAAGGTGTACAATGTGATGATTTGATGTATGTGCACATTGTGAAATGAATACCACAATCAAGCTAACAAACAGTTCCGTCACCTCTTGTAATAATCCCCCTTTTTTAATGCTAAGAACTCTTAAGATCAATTCTCTTGAGTATACAATGCATTATTATTAACTCTGTTCACCTCGTTCTATATTAGATCTTGAGAACATCCTCATGTTATAATGAAAGTCTGTACCCTTTGAACAACATCTCCCATTGCCCTCGCACCCACCAACCTCCATCCCTGGTAGCCACATTCCACTCTCTGTTTCCACGAGTTTGACGTTTTTAGATTCCACATGTAAATGAGATCATGCAGTGATTGTCTTTCTGTGTCTGACTTATTTCGCTTAGCATAATGTCCTCCAAGTTCAACCATGTTCCCAGAAAAGACAGCATTTCTCTCATATCTAAAGCTGGATAATATTTAATTGTAGATACATGTAATGTTTCTAAATCCATTGATCCATCAGCAGACACTTAGGTTGTGTCCATATCTTGGCTATTGTTGTCACAAACTAACTGCCCCGAGTAATTCAAAGGCAGTTTCGAAAGCACTTAACTGTTTCTTTTTTGTTGTTTTGGTGAGGAAGATTAGCCCTGACCTAGCATCTGTTGCCAATCTTCCTCTTTATGCTGAGGAAGATTGGCCCAGAGCTAACGTCTGTGCCCATCTTCCTCCGTTTGATATGTGGGACGCCTGCCACGGCATGGCTTGATGAGTGGTGCATAGGTCGGCGCCAGGGATCCGAACCTGCAAACCCCAGGCTGTTGAAGCGGAGCACCCAAACCCAACCACTATGCCACCAGGCCGGCCCCTTAACTCTTTCTCAAACTCGTTTCTCAGTTACGTTAAGAGACGTAATCACCAACCACCCTGAACCAGTCCAAACCCCACTGCAAAAGCAACGCCTGCACAGATGGGCCAAGAAGTCTCCAAAGTTACTTTTGCTTCATTTTAATGTTAAGATCTCCACCCCAGGAGGAGCTTAAGCCTTATTAGCATAACATGAAATATACGGGAAAGCATGTTTTCAAACTACGCCTGGGATAGCTTGTACCCACCTCTAGACGTGATGACGAAACTTTCCTTTTGAATATTTATTCCCTACCAAAAATAAAAGGCACTTGTTTTCCCTTGCTGAGAGAGCCACAGCTTTGGAAGTGATTCCCTATGGTCCCCTTATTTGCGGCAAATGAATTGTACTTTGTGTGAGAACTACTTCTGGTAAAGGCTTTGATTTCAACTCACCAAATAGGGAACTCATTTTGGTTCGGTAACATTGTGACATGTGCTGCAGTGAACATGGGAGGGCAGATATCACTTGAAGATACTGATTTCATTTCCTTCGGAACTATACCCAGTAGTGGGATTGCTGCATCACATGAGAGTTCCATTTGTAATCTTCTGAGAAAACTCTGATCTTTAATCTTTGACAAACACTGTTTTCCATACCGGCTGTATCAACAAAAATCAATTCCAGGTGTATTTTAAATCTAAACGGGGGTTTTTGCAATAACTTCTCTAGTAGGTACCTTAGGAAAACAGTCTCAAGATCTTGGGGCACGCAAAGATTTCGCAGAACACAAAGAATAGTAAACATAAGGAACAAAAAGATAAACAGGAAATTATTAAAAATGAGAACTGTCAGTGAAAAGAAACTTTTAAGAGAGGAAAAAAGGCAGGCACAAAGGGGATAAACACTTGCCATTTATTTATCTGACACAAGACTCTTATCTAGGATATTTAACTAACTCGCATAAATTTATAAAAATATTACAGACAATCCACCAGAAAAAAAAGGCCGATTTTACAAGGCACTTCAAAAAAACGATAACCAAATGGGAACAATGAAATGGAAAAGGGCTCCACGTTATTACTCAGGAGGAAAATGCAATTTAAGACCACAATGAGCTACCACTACACATACACCACCACGGTTCAAATCAAACCTCTGACGGCACCAAGCGTTGGTGGAGATGCGGAGCAACTGGAACTTTTATACACAGCTGGGAGTGCAAACTGTTTAATCCACTTTGAAACTCTTTGGTAGTATCTCCTAAAGGTGGACGTACACATACTCTATAACCCAACAATTCCACGCTTAGGTATATACCCAACACAGATATGTTCATATGTTTACCAAAAGATGTACAAGTTGTTCAGAGCAGCATTTTTTGGCATATCATCAAATTGTAGACAACTCATCCTGCATCAGTGGAATGGATAAATAAAATGGGTTATATGTTTTACAGTGGAATACTATACAGAAATAAAAATTAACTACAGCCACATTCAAGAATATTGATGAATCTTACAAGCAAAATGAAAGAAGCCAGACACCAAAGAAGACACTCTGTATGATTCCATTTAAATAAAGTTCAAAGACAAGAAAAACAAATTCAGAAGTTAGAGTATTGGTTCCCCTTGGGGGAGAGAGGTCAGTGACCTGGGAGGGGCACATAAGAAGGCCGTTGGAGGGCTAGTTATGTTCTATTTTTTGTGGGTACTGTTTAGCGGTTGTGTTCCCTTTGCATAATTCACGGATCAATGCAAGTATGATTTCTGTACTTGCTGGTATGTATGCTATGCTCCAACTTGCAAATCCAATCTCATGATTATAAACTTTTTTACTGATTAGTCCCAAAGCATACGTGTTAGTGCGAGACTCCAGACTTATGGGTCTACATTCATATCCTGGATGTAACCTCTTCCTACCTCAGAGACCCGGGCCATGAGATTGACTCTCGGGGCTGCAGTTTCTTCATTTGTAAAATGGGTTACTTTTGGAACCTCTCTCTTACTCGGTGAGATAATTAACTCCTTGCTGGCACAGCACAAGAACTCCATAAATAATGGCTCTTGTAGTTGTTCTTGCCATCCTTAACTCTTTGGGCTGTGGAGCTGGTGGACAAGGGTCTGTGGCGGAGGGAGGAGCAGGATGGGGATCTAGTCAAGACACACGCTCCAGGTGAGGGTGAGGGGACAGAGCAGAGCTGATGCTGAGGTGCAGGAGGAAGGGTCATAAGCCTGGGGCTCCTCCTTCCTTCCCCATCTCAGTTCCTGCCCCTCTATAAATACAGGAGGTTAACTAACCAGGTGATCTCTAGCTGGTTAGTCCTTCCAGCGAGGACATTGGAGAGTCGGCAGTGTGATGGAAATGCCATGAAAAGCCAAAAACGAATTTCCCAGTTTGATCCACACTCAAACCCAAAGGACCAGACCTGGCAGTTAGGGGAGGTGGATATAGTGGTGGGATTATGGGTCCTGTCTATTTTCTTCATTGTACTTTTTTCTATTTGGGACAGGAGCCACCTGAGCCAAGGAGCCGCCTGAGTGGCTGTGGCCCCTGGGGTGGTCCCCTTATCTGAAGACTCCACATGAAAGGGTACCCTTGGACCGGGAGAGCAGAGAATTGCCCTCTGTGGATGGGATGGTGTGGAACTCCCTGGGCTCAGGGGTGCTCTGTCCACCCTGCTAAAGCCCCTCCATGAGGGACATGCCTGCATTTGATGGCTTGCAGGGGGACCACACCAAGAGGAGGGGGCTCAAGCTGTCAGTGCCCGGCCTCCAGGAGCCAGTGACCTTACACGCTCTTCCCCCTCACCTGAATCAGCCCCCAGCCCGTCCTGAGTGGAGTCCCATCTTCCCAGCCTGGCCCATTAGAACCTGAAGCCCCCTGAGATGTTCATCCTGGAGAGGGGACAGTCCCTTGGTGTGGCCCTTGTCCCTTCCAGGGTGTCTGCTCCTCCCAGCCACCGGGGCCTGACCTCTCCCTGGGGGAGTCTGAGTCTCAGAAGCTGCACATCAGCCCTCTCCCAGCTGGCAACATGTGTGCACACCATACCCACAACCTGCTCCACCGAGCCGTGCACACTGCAGTGTGCACAATCCGTGCACTCAGCCTTGTTTGCGGTAAAGTTTTGTCTTGCACAGGGAAGCAGGGGTGGATGGTGAGGAGAGAAGGGACATGTGAAATGCACCTAGAGCAGGGAGGAGTGAGGTTACCTGGGGACACCGGGAGGGGTGTGGGCAGTACCGAGGGGCCTTGTGGTCTGCCGTCATGATGTGACGATGGGACCAGCCCTCGCTCTGCACCAGCCTCTGCCCCTCTCACAGCTGAGGCAGGTGCAGTGAAGGTGCAGAGCTGGGTCCCAGGGTGGATTTCACCTTGCCAGGACCATGGAAGGAACAGGACAGAGTTGCAGGACAGGAGCGTGGGGCTGTCCTGGAGCTCAGTGTGTGCAGAGGAAGGAAGGACGTGACGTGGGGAAGGAAAGTGAACGTTGAGCAAGGTTGGCAGACGGAGACCCAGTGGGCTGAGGACTCATCAGGGGAGGGAACCCCCAGTGGGTGGGCTGGAGAGACACTGGTGGGTACTGGCTAGAGTGGGCTGGCCATAAATGGGGGTGTCGGTCATGGTGGAGATGGTTAAATGCGCAGAGTGATGCCAGGGCAGTGGGTGGTGGGGGTTGAGTGAAGGTGGGCGGAGGACAGGGCCTAAGGGTCCAGGATGTCAGAAAGATCATCTGGGTGGATGCAGAGTGACCAAAAGGGGTCGATTCACAGTGGTGGTGGAGAGACAGTGCGGCCTTACACCCACACCTCGAAGTGCACACACAGGTGAACACACAGACACACACTCCCCCATCAGTGCACAGGGTGCAGTTTGGCCCACAGGCTCAGTGCAGCTGCTAGATGTGCTGGCCCAGGTAGGCAGCCCACTCTGTGTGGCCACACCACTGCCTCTAAGGCCCCTCCTGCCCTGTGGAGACCCCCACTGAAGAGCTTCATCATCTGCATGTCCTGGTTATTCATCTTGTCTTGGAAGTAAGCGATGCTATGGTCCCTCTCCAGGATGAACCAGCTGTTGATGATGGGTCTCCACCCTGGAAGCGACATGGGTTAGGGCCATGTTGGACTTGTTGGGGTTCATGCAGTTGGGCAGGGTCTCAATGCCTGAAGGAGGGAGAACAGGGTGGGGCAGGCCCCAGTGCAGGCAGCTGAGAGGTCAGGAAGGATGCAGGCTCAGATCCCCAGCAGTACACAGTAGACGTGTCTGGTGGCTGGCAGGGATGATGTCCACCCCAGGTCTCTCTGCAGGCCTCAGATCACTGCCATCAGCCAAGGCTCCCTGAGGCTTGTTTGGACAAGTACTCCCATATGCTGCAGGGAGCTTAGGAGCAACTGACCTGAACCCCAAATTTCTTTACTGGGTCTCTGGATGGAATAAGAGAAGATGATGGAACTGTATCAGTATGGTGTCATGTCCCCTGAGAGTGATGACCCTGTGAGGTAGGGGAAGCACAGGTGTCCTGTCCCTGGGGATGGGGCCAGTTTCAGTGAGAAAGGCTCACAGGTGGAGGGGTGCCCAGCAGAGTGTGTCTGGGCTCTGGAAAACTGGAGAAAGTCGGTTCGTGTATATGGTGTGGAAAGAACACGAGCTGTGTGTGGGGACCAGCCGGGATGACTGATGGCTCTGAGCAGTAGGGGGAAAACTGTCTCCCTAGGTGATGATCTGAGGTTTTCAAGGGACAGGCTAGGGGGGCTCTATCACATGAGTCCTCATCCAAATTCACAGTCTAGCTGGTCACCTGGCACATTCCTGCAGAAATGCTGCCCCCTGGAAGCCCAGGCCCTCCATGCAGCTGAGCCAGTGGCCACTTACAGGTTTTGAATTTCAAGGTGATGATTCCACAAAGGGTACTTTAAATACTTTGCATCTGCTGGGTTTCCTGGACAACAGAAGCCACCTTGAAGCCCTGTTCTGGTGATGGAAGCATCCCAAGGTCTCCAGGGGGTGAGCCCCGACTGTTGAAACCAAAAGGCACCCTCCTCATTCTTCACTCAATGCCCATCCTGCCTCCCCCAACCCAGGGAAGCGCCACTAGCCTATCCATTTGGCCCAGCCCCTGCCTGGCCTGGGGTTCTGCACCATCTTTACTCAAACAAAATTAAACGATAGGGTCAATCCTGTAGCCCCTTCCATCACCTCTCATCATCCTCCACTGCCATGATCTTCTGAGCTCACGGACCTCCATGACCTCCCCCACCAATGTCCCCAGGAAGTACCAATGTGGCCACATAGAATGAACGGTCAGGAGATTGTCCAATGAATCTTACAAACTCCTCCTCCCCCAATCTCAGCCAGGAACACACTCCTTGGTGAAGTCCTCCCATCTCAAGCATGATGAGGCTGCGGGCTGCAGGTGGCAGGACTGTCATTCCTCTTGGAACAAGCTGGTCCATCTGCTGCTCAAGGAGACGGTGAAGGTTGGGCTGAAGACTCCATCTGATTTCTCTTTGTGTCTCCAGAGACCAGGATGTTATAAAACAACACCCAGCAAGTGTGGTGGGCGGAGAGAATGATCTACGGAACATTCAACCTCCTGACTAACTCCTCTTGCCCCTGAAGGATGGGAATTTTGGCCTCTCATTAACAGACTTTCAGAATTGCCCCCTCAGGCCTATTCTAAGGACTCATAAAGCTCATCTTGCTGACAGCGCCCAACAGGATCCTGAAGAGGCTGTCAGCCTACTGTGGGGAATATCCCGACCATTGTCCCCCCTCATCCCACTTACAGTGCTGAGCCGACAGGTGAGCCTACCTGGGCCCCGCTGGCTACAGCAGGATGACAGTGATACTGTCTGCCCCTTGCCCATTTGCCCACCTGTCCTGTAGACAAGAGACCTCTGTTCCTTGTCTCAACAGAAACCAGTCCAAAGCTTATATTCCAGGCTCAGAGATCACCAATACCTATACCTATCAATCTATTGAATTTCTAGCTCATATGAGAAGTACAAAGACTCTCCTTCCTCAAGCACCCGCAGCACAGGGCTTTTGCAAGATGTGAATGAGGTAAGGTGGGTAAAGCATTTTTCAGAGAACCACCCCAGAATTAGTTCTCAGTACACGATGGTGACTCACCGTTACGTTCGTTACCATCACCACCATCTTTGTTGTGTTGAGTCTGCTAGAAAAACCAGCACATTAATAATGTAGAGGATGTTGGATCAACTTGGCAGGCTGCGGCCTGGCTCCAGAGCACAGGTAGGGGGTGAGGCCTGTTTCCAGGACCCCAGGCTCAGGATTGGGGAGCTTGGAAGTGGGAGGGGAGGGAAGAACACCCGCATGATGAGTATCTTGAAAACCAAATGACCTTGAAGTTCATTGTGAAGCTGAAGGGCAGCAGGGATGATGCCACTTTTCCTCAAGGTTACTGGTCTAGCCCAGGGCTTTCTATACTACTTTCCTCAAAGCTGGAATAAAGGGATGTCTGTAATAAGGGCTTTAGGGAGAAAAATGTAAAAGACTGAAAGAACGGAGCCCAGATGTCTCTAAAATGACTAACATCGGAGCAGATGTGCATAGCTCAAGGAATATGGACTGTGACGTTGGATGAAATAGGGAAAGAGAGATCAAATGGTTGAGGGAGTTGTGGGAGGCAAACAGCCATGTGTCCCCACACTTGGCTTCACCCTCCCATCTGATCAGCAGAGGAAGCTGACACTAATAGGAAACGTCCTGTAAGATTTCCATAGGAGCTGCCATGGCCCTAAGATCCTGAAGGGGAGAGGCAGTTAATGGGCCCTTTGAGAGGAGAACTCCAAAAGGAATTAGATCCCTCTCAGAACTGGACATGCCTCCAATCCAGATCAAGGAAGGTGTGAGCAAGCAAGAGGAGAGGATGGAACAAATGTGCATGGAGCTCACAGTGATGGTCAAGTGGATCTAGACCCCATTACCTTAGAGGTGTCCATGTGTGCTTTATTAATCTTGGCCTCATAGGTATCCATCGATCCATCTATCCATCCAAACATCATGCATCCACCCACGATCCATCCATCCACCATTCATTCATCCATTCATCTATCCCTCATCCATCCATCCAACTGTAAACCACACATCCACCCACCCATCCATCCATCCATTCACCCATCCACTCACTATCCTTGCATCAACTACCCTTTCATCCATCCATTCATCATCCATCCATCCAGCATCCATCCGACCATTCATTTAATTGAGGAACATGGGATGAATATTATGATGATTATGTGTCCAGACCTTCCTTTGTCCTGACACCGTTGAAGGCCTCAGGTCCTCTAACCGTTACTATTGCCAAACCGTTTCCCCTGAAATCAAGTACAGTTTCATTCTGATGATGAGCACACATTGCATGATATTCCCCAGGTTTTGGGTATGACCAACCACCAGGATCTGGTTTCCCAGCACCAGCTCCCACCTCACTCCTGGGTCTGCTGGGACTCACTTTCTTTGAGAGGCTGAGGACAACTCTCAGGACTGAATGAGACCAGTCTTTTCAGGGGTAGGGGAGAGGGAGGACCTAGACATGGGCATTTAAGAAGGAAAAGGCAAAGAGAGGGGAACTTGGGTCCTCAGGCCTGAGTGGACAAGACTGAGGCCGGCAAGTTGACCAGCTCCGAGAGAGGGACAGTGGGCATAGGGAGGCAAGTGGGCAGACAGGGGGCAGGAACCTTGTACTGTACAGTTGGGGATGCCTGGAGCCCAGGCCTGAGTGTCAGGGACGTCCAGGTCACATAAGTACCAACAAGAGGCACAGAGGGGTCCCAAGGAGGTGAGGATGTGACGGTCCCTGTGGGAGGGTAGTGACTAGGGACTGGGTGGCACCTAGACATTTGCAGACCTCAAATATTGTTCCAACAGCACCATGGATTTTTGAAGTTGATAACAGGTTTTGTAACAATGTGTTTGATTTTTAATGGCAACCCCAGCGCAGTAGTCTTGCAAAATATAAACACATAATAGGGACAACAGTCCTCACATTTATAGATGGGCTTATAATATGCAAAGTTTCTTCCAAAACATGACTTTGGCCTCTGAGGAAACTATGTCTTAGAAAGGCTACCTGACTTGGCTCTAACTTCACCAGGAGTAAGGGGTTAGCAGGGACCCATTGTGGATGGAAATCTGTCCAAGGCCTCACTGAGTTCCCCTCTCCCCTGCTGGGCAGGAAGATGTCCCGCTCTGCCTGGGAGACACCATCAAAGACACAAGAGAGGAAATTCTGGCCCAAGTCCACCTGGGGTTCTGAACAACAGGACTGAGACCCTAACCCAGTGCAGGTGGCTGACCTGGGACACACACATGCCCACTGCCCAGCCCTCCCAGAGACTCTCAAATGACCTCCACAGTGTGGGTAGGAATAAACTGGGTCCCTCAGCTCACAGCAGGAAGAGCAGACTCAGTCCAGCAGTCACAAGGGACAGCTCAGGGCTGGGTGGGGGACCCTACACCTGCTCCCTGCTCACCTGTCTGGCCCTGGGCTGACCTGGAGACAGGATCCTGCCCCTCCCTCATCTTCATAAAGGCCTCTCATTTTGCCATGTAGGTGGTGATTAAATCATTTTTTGGGGGGATCCTGTGAATTTATGTTCTTAATTTTGCATAATTAGCCATCATTACTCTTGGGTTTGATTTCTTCTGAGAAATCTTATCTGGAAGGGAGAATGTTATCAGAATGGGAAGCAGTACACCTCTGCATTAAGAGCTAGCAAGACAAAGCAATGGCTTCCTCGTATGTACCCCCCTACTCCCATGGTCTTTGCTGCCCCAGCCCCAGGGATCCTGGACCAGCCCCCGTCACTCGAAGCTCCCCTGAGAGAGCTGGTCCTAGTCCAGGCTCCAGCTCCAGCCTTGGAGCTGATGTCGCCACCCCCGCCCTTTCCTACCAGACGTCTTGAACTACAAGCAAAGTGTCCAGCCTGCTCTAAATGCCCCCACCAGGATGCCCATGGCTCCCATTGCAGCCCCCTCACCCCTTGCAGGCTGAATTGATCTCCTTTCCCTCAAATGTACCCTGGATCCTGTGTTCTGTATTCCCATCAGTGCCCCCAGTGACCCTGGGAGACCACATTGACCTTCATGTCTGCTACCCATACCACCGGGTCTGCTGGCCCCACACACGACCCTAATCCACCTCCTCCCTCTATTACTGCTGCCCTTCCCCCGTTCCAGTATTGTGAGTACTGGGGTGACTGCACTGACTCACACACCCTGAGTGGTCTCTGCTTTCCCTGCCCCTCGTTCCTCCTCCATTCTGCTCCCAGAACTTTCTACCAAATGCAAATTGCATCATCTTGCTCCTTTGCATGTGTGGGTACATTTGTGTGTTTATGTGCATGTGGGTATGGTATGCCTGTGTACACATGTCTCTCTGTGCATATGTTTCTTTCTATTTGTATGCAGCATGTGTACACGTGCATATATGTCTTTTGTGCCCACACATATCCATGTGTATGTGCGTAGACGCATGTGTGCATGTGTGTCTTCTGAGTGTGTGCATGTGCAGAGTTGTGTATGTGTCTCTGTGTGTGCATATTGTGCTGCATATGTGTCTGTGTGTGAGTGCATGTGTATGTGTGTGTGCCAGTGCATGGCAGGGGGAAGGCTCCAGAACATTCCCACTGCTACCAAGTTCTTGCTCCAAGGGGTGGGTGAATCCAACTTTACCAGGCCCCATAACCTTCTGTGAACCCTCTAGCCCCAACCATGCTGCACCCCTGCTGGGGTGCATCATGCATATGGTAAACACAAAGCTCAGGGCTCTCTTTTTTCAGACGTCTTCCAGCTGCTCCTGAGGAGGGTCAGCCATCCTGTCGTGTCCCCCTTTCATGGCTCCTCACACACCAATGACTCCATCCATGACTGCTGTAGGCAGGAAGGTATATTTGCATTCTGTGTGCACTGTCCCACCCAGAGGCCCTTGGAATTGTTCATGTCAAAGAGACGGATCCTCACTGATTCTCTAACAACACTGCATGCAATGCCCTTCCCATCCAGTCAAGGGCCTGAACCTGTGAATATGTTAGGTTTCAAGGCAAAGAGACATGAAAGTGCTCATGGATTAAGGGGCTGGTCAGCTCACCTTGAGATGGGAGCCATCCTCGATTGTCCAGGTGGGCCCAGAGTAATCATATTTCTTACAAGTGGAAGAGGGAGGCAGGAGGGTCAGAGTAGAGAAGACATGAGGACGGAGGCAGAGTCAGAGTGACGTGATGTGAGGAGGACTCTGCTAGACACTGCCGGCCTAGAAGTTGAAGGAAGAGCCCAGGAGCTAAGGGATGCAGTGACCTCTAGAGGCTGGAAAAGGTGAGAAAATGGATCCTCCACAGAGCCTCCAGAGGGAACCTGCATGAATTAGAAAAACAACACTGGTCTGTTGAAATTGTTGATTTGAGCAGCACCACTTCAGCTGAGTCAAGAAGGCGTCCCGTTGTCCAGCAGACACGGAGGCAGGGCTGGTCCTCACAGAAAAGGTACAGGAGGTGTGTCTATGTGAAGATACCTGGCCCAGCCCCTGCAGGACCACGGGCAGGAGTTGTTCTCCAGTCTTCAAGTGGGCGTTTCAATGGGTTGTGATTCAGCCTGAGGTGGAGAGCACTGCCCCTGGGCATGAGATTGGCCTGTGTGAGTGTGTGTGTGTGTGTGTGTGTGTCTGTGTAAGTTTCTTAGGACTGTTGTAACAAATCACCACAATGTTGGTGGTTTAAAATAACAGAAACATTCTCTCACGGTTCTGAGACCAGGTGTCTGAAATCAAGGTGTTGTCAAGGAGCTGTGTTAACACAGCGCAGATCCCAATGAACGATACCTGTGGCCTCAGCCCCATTCTCCAGGCCGATTGTCCAGATATTTGTGAATTCTGTGAACTACAAGATCATCTCCTTGTAGTTTATTTCCGCTTAAATTAGCTAGAGTTTCCTCTGGTATTTGTAGTCAATTACCCTCATTGGTCCAGATGCTCATAAAGAAAAAATTCACCCCTGTGACCCTTGCACTTTGAGATCAATGGCAAAACTAGCTTTCCAGTGTCCTCGGACTGGGTCTGCCAGACAGTAGGACAATGAAACGTACAGCTTGTGAAGGGAAATAGAAAACTCCTGGAAGGTGCATTGATAGCCTACAAAACTTGTGTGATCCAAAGAATTGCGACAGGGACTCAGACAAGTCCATGAATGAGCATGTTCATTGCAGCATTATTCACAATAGCCAAAGTGTGGGAACAACCCAACTGTCCACCAACGGAAGAATGGATAACCAAAGGTGGTCTCTCCATGCAATGGAATATCATTCAGCCATAAAGAGGAATGAAGTTCTGACACACACTTAACACATGGATGAACCTTGACAACATCATGCTAGGTATTTTCATATTGTAGGATTCCGTTTATAAGAAAAGTCCCGAGTCAGCAAATCCATAGAGATAGGGAGTAGATTAGTGTTAGTCAGGGGGTGGGGAAGGGAGGGAGGAGTGAGAAGTGACCGCTAATAGGCATTAGGAAGCCTTATAGGATGATGAAAGTATTCTGGATTAAGACAGTGGATGGAGGAGGTGTGGCCGGGGGCTGCGCCTCTCAGAAGGGGCAGTGGAGGAGTTGAGTGGAGTTTCTGAACTTGATGTGGAGCAAAAGTGCAGTGATCAGCAACCTTAGCTGGCCTAGTGGCCTTTGCAACCCCCACCTATGGCTGGGACCCCTCAAGGCTGACCCCAGCAAGGTTAGGGTTGAGGTCAGTGAGCCCCCACAGGGCCAGCTTCTTGGCTGTGGGTCATTTACTTCTGCTGAGTTGGATGGCAGGGCCTTTGAAGTGCTGGGCAGACTCAAACTGAGTTCCTCCGGGAGGAGACCAGCGTGACTCCTGCTCCAGATTGTTCTTCCCAACACTTTCGTAACTAGACTTCAGTGGGCAGGCAGCTCATATTTGCAGACCAGTTGCTCCTAGGCATAGTGACCATGAGTGGACATGCACCGCCCTCTTGACCAGCGTGTGAGCAGGAGGAAGTCTCGCTTCACCCACCCGGGGAACTACTGAGATGAGGGTGAGTAGCATTGAGAAGGGACAGCTGAGCGGAGGCAGTGACAGTCAGACTGGCCCCAGGACCAGCTGCAGCAGGTCGGGGCTGTGGTTTGACCACTGACCTCCCTCTTCTGAGTGTCCCCTCAGGAGGGACATTTTTTGGACCTGGAGAATCTGCTCCCCAAAGGTGAGCAGGGGCATTTACCTGCACACATGACACGGCAGATGGGCTGTGTTGTCCTCACAGAGCACCACTCAGAGCCTCTTCACAAGAGAGCTCGCCACTGAGCTGCAAGACAAGCAGCTGGCTGAAGGCCACCAGTGGCAGTGCCCCAGGAGGGAGCACATGGGGAGATTTGGGGAGGAGGGCGCTAGGCTGGCCTTTCCACTCTGTAGGCTCCTCCAGGGGCAGCCATGGCTCCCACCTCCCTGCTGGGCCAGTGAGGCTCCTGGGAGAGTCTCCTGCCTCTTTGGGCTTCCTTCTCCTTCATATCAGGCATCAGCCCCCACACCCCTCTCGCTCTCCTACACAGCTCAGCAGCCACTTCCCAAAGGACCCAACTGAGTAAGAAACCAAAAAAAAGGCGCCAGGAGTAGAAAGGGAGAAATAGAAATGTTGTGCCTGCAGGAAAGATGAACTCTACATGGTCAAACCCCTTGGGGTCCCAGTGTCTCCATGATGAGGTCTCTGGATGTCATGTGTGTTCCTGGAAAAAAGGCTTTGCTGTATTGCATGTGTAGGGAGTAGCTTGTTCTTGTAGACATAGCGTGAATGTTCCAGTGTGGGAATGAAGAGTGCGGCCAAATGGGGCGGCCACAGAGCCTTTGGCCCCAGCATTTCAAAAGGCAAGCATATGCTTTGGTTCATACTTTTTGAAGCTGAGGGCCAAGTTGTCACTGCTAAAAAAAGTCCCACCCCAAAACCAGAGACTATGGATGTTGACACCAAGTAGGTCAAGAAAGGATCGGATGCCCATAGACAGCCCGTGCTAGCAGTGTGTCCTGTCCAGCCAGCAGGCTCAGAGCCCCACATCTTGGCATCTGGGTCCTCAGCCACTGGCAGCAAGTCTGGTATTTCTCAGGCCCGGCACTCGATCAAGGCCCTGCAAAGATGAGACCCTCAGATATGGAAACCCGTGAACACAATTCCTACAGGGATATTTTGTCATGTTGTTTTAATAATGCGGCACGTTAGCACCAAAAGTCTGTCTTATTTAAGGACATTTGGGGACAAATATTCTAAAGACTCAATCCATTCCTGAGAACTCCACCCTCTACTTTCCCACGCCTCCTGAGTGGTGTCTGCGATGGGTCTAAAGTATTCCTTAGCATCCTTTTCATCATTGCCCATCTGGCACCTGCCACAGGCAGACACTCCATAGATGCAGGTGCACTGAATCCAGCCCAGCGTCTCGTCTGGGGTGGAGAAAGACAACAGTAATCAGAAGAATAATAATAAGTGAGCATCGGCACATACTATGTCTCCCTGAGTCCCCCTATCCAGGAGGCACTTGGCCCATGGTCACATAGCTGGTCGGGCCCGTCTGACTCCTAAGGCCCCAGCCTTGGCCCCTGCTCCCTGGGACTTCAGAGAGCCCAGAGCTGAATGGGAGTGAATGGGGTCACAGGAAGTGTGCTCTGGTGTTGCTCACACCGGCTAACCCAGCAATAGCTGTCATGCATCTCCAACATCCCCTCTCCTCTCAGGGCTCCTTCACCATCCATTTGGTCTCAGTTGTAAAGATGAAATGTGTCTAGTCAGGAGCAATGAATGACAGATGGAAGATGTTATTTTCCCCCCCAAAACATCCTCTGTTCTTTTGGAATTCCTGCAGTGCAACTTGGACCAGCAGGTTTGGGGAGCAGGTAAGCACCCCACTGGTTGCTGGTCTCCTCTTCCATCATGCCGAGTGGAGGTGTTGGGGACGGGCTGGACAACACCTGGTGTGGGCCAGGGACTCTGACAGCCACTGGGGCCTAGGAGCACCCTCCTTCACCGTGCATCCACACAGACCAAGGCAAGGAACTGCCCTTGAGGATGGTGTCCAAGTCTTCATGGCTGGTTTCTCCTAAATTTTAAATGGCTCCAGGGGCTCCAAATCTTCCCCCGGTGGCCCTCCCATGCCAGAGCGCAGGGTTTTCCAGTCTGATGTCTACAGCCTGCAGGGCTGCGTTTGGGCTCTGGATGGTCACCTGGATCCCACAGCAGCAAGTAAATCCCAGAAGGAGGTGAGGAGCTGTGAGAACCAAGGCTATTTTTGTTCTCACATGTTAATTTTGTAAACGTGTATGAGCTGTGCATTAGACATCAACTTTTAGTCACTCTCATCTGATCTTTCCACGTTTTTCTCCCCTCCAGATAACTCTTGTGTTGTCAAGCTACCAGACCATAGTAGTGTGTTTCCTCCTTCCAGGAGAGCTTCCTCTGCTGTGGGGTCCCACCTTGCCTATGGGTTCAGAAGTCCAAAAGAGAGATTGTGTTTTGAGTGAGTTGTCAGTGTCTCTGCATTCTGCCTCTGTCTTCCCCGGGCGATGTTGAGCTGAGTCATGTGGAGCATCCCTGGGGCTCAAAGTTCACAGAGACTGGTACCCGACACCTGTCCCAAGGCTCTAAAGGCAGAGACTGGCCAACTCCCAGGTCCTCAGGGCCACAGGGAGCTGTGTGAGGCTGTGCATGCTTCCCAAGCACCAGGCGTGAATGCTGGGAGGAGGCCCAGGCTGAGCTGTCTTCAGGGGGCCTCTGCCTACGATGAGAGTGGACCTCAGAGGCCAGGCCTGAAGGGCTGTTACAAGCTGTCAGCTCAGAGCACCATCACCTCTGTCCGGGGCTTGAGGACAGAGACCATCAGCTGGCGGGAGGGCTGAAGAACCACAAAAGCACTTCCTTAGAAATGGGGTAAGCATTTGGACCTCCACTGAGCCCAGTGGGCACCCAAAAGAAGAGTCAAGAAGGATTTTGCTTCTCTCTAGCCTTTTCTCTGTGGCCTGTGCTGGCCCCACAGGCTCATTTGGAAACCTGGTACGCGTGGATGAGGGACAAGTACAGCAGCTGCAGCAGCACTGGTCTTTCCTTCTGTCCTGCTCCCTGCCCAGCTCCTGCCCCTCTGGTAACAGGACTAATGGGGACAGACTCTGTTCTTCTGCTCCCTGGTGTGGGCATCGGCCTGGAATCATGTTTTAAACCTGTTACTTTCCCAGTAAATGACCAGGTTAAGTATCTGAAGAGGTTGGAAGGGACTAACGGCCAGACATAGTTGGGTATGAGCTTGGACTTCTTCCTCTCTTCCTCCTGCAAAGCTCACAGTGGTGGTCCCCAGGCTCACTGGCAGAGCCCAAGCAGGAGTCTCTGCAGGCTGGGGTGGGTGTCCACTACTCGCTCAAGGAGAAGGGTGGAAACCAGGTTGGCATCCAGGCAGAGTGAGCCACCAGCCAGATAGCCACCATGGACAGGCTGCTTAGAGCTAATGCCCCAAAGTACGTGATCATAGAGCAGGGCGCCCTTGAAGACTCCAGGGAGGCAAGGCCAGTGTGCGCTTCTCGTTGAGCTTCAGGTGCTGAGAAAGACAGGTGGATGGCACCCACAGACGCAGATGTGGCAAGAAAAGTGAAGAGTCGAGAGCCGGGCAGGGCAGGGCACACTCAGAACTGCAGGACAAATTCCCTTTGATGCTCCTACATGCAAAACAACATGTATCAGTTTCTCTGAGACTAAAACAAGCGAAATCAGATGTTCTGTGCTGCTGCTGCTCCAAAGACTCTCTGAGGCGCCACCTGTGAAATGTGGCTACAAAAGGCTGCTGCTGGCCTTTTATAGGCCTCTCCAACCAAAAGTGAACTCGGGTCACCCATCACCATAGCTGCCATCCTGGGTGCTTGAGCCCACCTGGGGGACTGTGGGGGGAGGGAGGCACCCCAGAAGACAAGGAGGAAAGAAGGAAATAACTCCACCCTAAATCTTGCAGTTCTGCCCAGAAACCAGTGCTGAAGTGACATTTCCCATGACCGGCTTGCACGTGCAGCCTCCACCCTCATGCCACACACACTCTGGGAAAAGATGAGGTGTGCAATAGGAAGAACCCTGCTACTTGTTCTAAAACTGATCAAATGTCGGAAAGCACTTAGTGAAGACTAACTGACTGCTCTAGGATTTCTGATGGATTTTTCTTTATAGTTTCAATCTCTTTTGTGAAAAAAATCCTGATTTCATTGAATTGTCTGTTTTCTTATATTTCATTGAGCTTTTTTATGATAGCTATTTTGAATTCTCTGTCATTAAGGTTATACATTTCTGTGCTTTCAGGGTTGATTTCTGGGTGCTTGTCATTTTCCTTTTGGTCTGGAGATTTAATATATTTCTTGGAAATCTTTTCTTGTCAGTACATGTGGATCTACCTTATTGTTCCTAATTGCTCTATAATATTCCACAGCATAGAATTACTGTAATAGTTTTAGTGTAAAACTGCCCTAGAAATAGTGATATTTTTGAAATTTAATTTTTTTATAATATTTTCTTTTTTTTAATAACATGTGAGTGTGGGTTTTTTTGTTTGTTTCCTTGAAGTTGGAATTTTCTTTTTCTTTCTGTGTTATGGTTGGTTTCAAGGAGGAACATGAACCTTCTTTGGTCATCTTCAGCCAGGTGTCTTCATTTATTTACTCGTATCTTTGCATAATCTAATTCCAAAGAAATTATGTTGTATTTGGCAGCATTTGGGAACTGTTTTATTGAAGAGATTATGAAATGTAGATTGATTTGTACTATTGTAAGCAGTCACTTGTATGACTGTTTTTGGAAAGTTTTTTTTGTTTTGTTTTGTTTTTTTGTGAGGACGATCAGCCGTGAGCTAACATCCATGCCAATCCTCCTCTTTTTGCTGAGGAAGACTGGCCCTGAGCTAACATCCATGCCCATCTTCCTCCACTTTATGTGGGACGCTGCCACAGCACGGCCTGAGAAGTGGTGCCTCAGTGTGCATCCGGGATCCGAACCCAGGCCGCCAGCAGCGGAGCGCACGCACTTAACCACTATGCTGTGGTGCCGGCCCTCAGATAGTCTTCACTGTACACATACTTGTGCATTGAGACTTTTGAACTTTAAAATTATACCACTTTTGATTGTTACAGTGTCTTTTCAAACAGAAACATCAATTTTAAGCAGTTTCTATGAGAAAGGAAGCAGATACCATCCCTACTGGGACTAAGCACTGGTACGATTTGATTTAAGTTGCATGAGAAGTTGATGATTGTATCTAAAGTACCATTGTTGCTACTAATGTTATTACTACTACACTTACAACTCTGATAATGATACTAGTAGTATAGTAACAAAAATCTTTAAGTATTTACGTGCCAAGCACTTAGCATAGTGGTATCTCATATATCTAAATAGGCATTTTTACAATATCATCATTTACTTTCTCATTATTGATATTACATAATAATAGTCACGAATAGTCAAACCATGGTATAAGCAAAAGGTTAGAAACAAGCATTTGATTTACAAAAAGGAAGCTTTCCCATTCCTTTGGAGCTTCCTTAACCCTTCTTGAAGGAAGACAATTGCATCCTCTTGTGGGCATCACCAGTACTGCTTCGACTGGCTGACAAACTTAGCTGTGTGACTTTGGGATATTAATAAATGTCTTTCAGCCTGTTTCCGTACAGTAGAATGGAGACAATATTGCTTACCTTGTAGGAATGTTAGGGTGAAATGAGAAAATATGCATAAAGTGCCTGAGAACTTTTAGGTATTTAAAGTGAGCAACTTGAATTTTACTCATGTATAGCAATGATTGTCAACTGGGTTGGAGGAGAGGACATGTTCTCCTATAGAAGCCTATAAGAATTTCTTTTATTTTTTATTTTTTTGGTGAGGAAGACCGGCCATGAGCTAACATCCTTTGCCAACCTTCCTGTTTTTTTTGCTTGAGGAAAATTGGCCCTGAGCTAACTTCTGTGCCCATCTTCCTCTATTTTGTATGTGGAATGCTGCCACAGCATGGCTTGATGAGTGGTGTGTGTGTCTGTGCCCGGGATCCGAACCTGCAAACCTGGGGCCACTGCAGCAGAGCATGCAAATCACTACACCACTAGTCATCAGAATTTCTGAGTGAGGCCTTTTTAAAACCATATATGATCTCCCCCAAATGGACATTCTTTTCTTATCTTTTTCTTTCCTCCCCCTCTCAACTCTTGAACTATGGCTATGTCAAACAACTTTTCCTGATGAAAGACTTTTATGTTGGGATAGAGTGGAAGAAAGCTTGAGAACTTTTGATAAAAGTAGTAGTTTCCAACTTCCCTGTATCAGATCACTTGGGGATCTTTATCTAAGCAGATTCCCTGGCTGAACTACCTAACAGAAGTTCTCAAACTCTAGTATGCATGCACAAGAAGCGCAACTTCCTTTGGATTGCTGACAGTGAAAGGGAGAAGGGAGGGGGAGAGAGGAGAGAGATGAGTTTTGTGTTTAAGAATGAAGAATCCAGTTGACTTTCTGTAAATTTTTAAGGGTCGCATTCTGCTTTACTATGTCTCCTTGTAACTAACTACTCGCATTTATGCATTGTGAAAGATTGGATCTGTGAAGAAAAAATCACAGGGACTGACGCCCTGTTAAGGGAAATGCTCCTAATAATGCCAAAAACCACTCTCCTAAACAACTCCAAGAAGGTATAGTAGATTGATACTCCTTTTTCCCCTTTAGTAGTGCAAAGAGATGTTAGGCTCATTGAAATCTTAAAATCATGCAGAATTTCCCTGGGGATATACTAACGTTTTCGTGAATATAATTTTAATAATTCTCTTTGAGTTTAAGGAGTTTTAACCATTTATTTCTGATATGCTTGTATCTGTTACCTCATAGGTCCTACGTTATATCACTGAACAGGTTGTGTGAAAGGTCGATAGAAAGAAGTCAGAAATAAGTGCCACGGAATAGAGCAACGGACTTGCGGTTACTGGATAGTGTTCTAGATCACCACTGTCAAATAGAAATAAGACACAAGACACACATATAATTTTAACATATAATTTGAAACTTTCTATAGCCACATTAAAGTAAAAAGAAAGGCAAAATTAATTTTAATAATTATTTTATTTAACCCAATATATCTATTATTTCATCAGGTGCTCGATATAAACAACGATTAATGAGATATTTTACTGTTGTTCCATACTAACTCTTAGGAATCCGGTGTATATTTTATACTTACTGCGCATCTCATTTTGGACTAGCTACATTTCAAGTGCTCAACAGCCAGATGTGGTTAGTGTCTGTTCTATTGAAGAGCACAGGATTGATATTATTGAATAACAGCGATCTGCTGAGTGCTTATAACCTATAAAGGGTCAACAAATTCCAATCTTTCAAATGAATGTGACTACCAAAGGCAATATTTGGGTATATTTTCATATTTCAATCCATTTTTAAAATCTTTCTGAATCACCAAGGAAATGAACCTTGTCTTTGGGTCACTAATGTGATTTCTTAAATGAGATAGGTTTTGTTCTTTGTGAAATAACTACACCTAAATGAATTTTTCTTAAAGTCCTTATTTTAAGTATGGCCAAAACTATGGCTAGGATTGAAAGTTTTACATTTAGAGCAACATTATTTTCTTGATTTGTTTGGCCTGTAGTCTGAGAGAGCAATGTTACTTCTTATTTGGTAAGCTGTATAGAATTTAGATTATGACTGCTAAGTTTCCCCTTTAGCATTTTCAGCTGTCCCAGTAAGACATATGGAAACGATACAGATTCTAGAACGCTTGACTCTACTCTCTGCCAGTGAACTTATACCATATGCAGAAGTATTAACATCCAATATGAACCAGCTATTGAATTCAGGGGTTCTGTGGAGAATGCTTCAAACAGTCAATAAACTATGCATGGTTCTTAATACCGTGATGCCTAGAAGGTAATTTCAGTGTATTGTTACACGTAATAGATAAGTGTATAGCAGTGATTATATCAATAACCTAAACTTAATGGTTGAAAAAAATTGTTGAGTGTTTAACAATATAAATCCCCTCTGAAGACTACTAATTAAAGAGTCATTATAACTTTCAGAAAAAGCATAAATTTGATCTTAAGAAACAGAGAGAAACTATAAAGTATTTCCAACTTGAGAAACTTTAAAAGTGAGTTCTCCTGTATAGGCATCTGTCATTTGTGGCTAATTGTGACTTAGATCACTGTTGTGTCTTGCATCATTGTGGTGGCTCCAAATTTTGCTGCACATTAAAATCACCTGGAGAGCTGTTAAAACTCTTGATCCCCAATTGTAACCCATGCCAATTAAATCAGAATGTCTGTGGTTGGGAGTCAGGCATTAGTATTTTTTTTTAAGATTCCCCAGTTGATTCCATTATGCAGCAATGTTTAGAGAACACTTGATTAATTATTTCTTCTTTAGTCAAATGGGTCTCTGCTGGTCCATAGATTGCATCAGAAACACCTGGTCAGCTCTGAAAAACAGGATACTGGGCTGGCCTTCCCTGAGATATCAGATGCTTAATGTTCAATCAAGTAATTTCGATGTGAAAAATAAAAGCATACACTTAAAAAATACTGTAAGAATTTTCACATTTTTAAACAAGGCAGTTTCGTAGTCTTCAAAGATTAAATACAGCGGTCCTGTGTTCTTTTGTTTTGTTTTATTTTAAACTGAGGCTTTGGAATATTTTATGGGAATGGGAAACCTCTAGGAGTTCAAAAAAGGTTGAAATAAATGGTTTCTAACTCAATGCAGCACACATTCTTGGATCAGTTTTCAAAGGCTGGTCAAAACCTGCTGTGTTTAAATAACAACATGCTGTTTTTCATCACATTTGTTGATGATGTAAACAAAATGTGTAACTATATTAGTAAATGTTAATATTCATGTATTTTAAGTTAAGGTTACAACATTTGTCACAATGTGATTTTTTTATTCAAGTGAAAACAGATGTGTGCAGCTATTTTGAATATTGGTTTATAAACATTCATATTCTTTATCAAATGAACTTGTAGTTTTTTGTGTTTTCTTTCACTACTGTTCACCTGAAAGGAACAGTTCAAGGGACTGGAATCCAGGACTGTCTGACTCCAGAGCCTACGTGTATCCACTTCTGTTAACGCCACACACGTCAAATGGCCATACAAGGCTAGAGTCGGTTGAGAGCCTTAGGAATTGAGCGGAGGAAAATCGTAGTAGTTTCCCTGGAGCAGTAACATAAACGATTTGATATTTTAAAAAATTGTAAAAGCAGAATAAAAATTTGAAGATATTTTTAAGTATTGATAAATTATCCTTCATTCCACTGTTTTAACAGTAAGTTACATTTTTTATACTTTCCCTCCATCTTTGCTATGCATATATATTTTCACGTAATGGAATTCATAATACCCAGTAGGGAGTCTGCTTTCTTTCATTTAACTTTATATGAAATTTTTTTGCAAGTTGTTTACTTTTGATAATTATTTTATTGGCTTCCTAATGATCAAACTGATATATCATAACTGTATAGGGTGCTATTACTAGACCGGGAGGTTGATGACTTTTTTCAGGATTACAATAGGCAATGTTCTCAATTTAGATATTTTTACTTTTTCTTTCTTTTGGATTACTCTTTTAGGATAAATTTTTGAGCCTGAAATTACTAAATTAAAAGGTAGAATTTATTTTTAGCACTGTACATTTTGCAATTGGGGAAGATGCAGTAAAACTGAAAGGGAAGCAAACAAATCCACTCTCCTCCCGCTGCTCCCCCTGCAGCAAACCTCTCCCCACACTAGTTGCTCCAACTTGAGAAACTGTCTCACGTTTTACTTTTTTGAGACACTAGTATCGGAGCCAAGCTTAGGCTATTCAGAAATTGACAAAATCACAATTTGGAGAGATCACGATTAATTCCCTACCTTCGAGGAAGCTGAAGTGCTCTTCGTGGCAAAGAATAACAACCCGGTTTTAGGAGGGACAGAAGGCGGATGAGCCTTGATGGAGCAGAAGTGACCGGGGCGGGAGCGCTCTAGAGCGTTGCTCTGGTTGAACTCGGTACCCGGGGAAGCCTGGAACATCCTGAGGTTCTGCGGCCAGTCATCAACCAGCCTTGTCGCCTGGCGGGGCTCAGGCGTCTGGCAGTTTCCGCCTCCGTCTGTGCGACACGCGGGCCACCGTGAAGTTCCGAAACGTGAGCTGAGGGGCGCTGACGGGCACTCTGGGAAGAACCCGGCAAGGCTTCAAAGGGTTTCCTTTCGCTTGGTCTACAGACCTGAAGAATGAGACTGCGAGTTTCCAAGGAAACGGATGCATGGGTTAAGTCGCCGGTTTCAAAATCTCAAAATGGAGAAGACTTTTACTTTAAACCCTGCGGTCTGCGAGCGTCCTTCGCTCTTCCAGCCTTCGCCTCTGGGCCACGAAATACTTTGCGTGGGTTTTTATTGCGGAGGCTTCCCTCGGGGGCCAGGGTTCCCGCCCCCTAACCTCACGCCGGGATTGGTTGCTTGGTTTCTGCTCTGGCGGGTGATTGGGTGCTGGGAGTCGAGGGGGCGGGAGGCGGGAATTCGTCCGGGAGCGCGCGGGCGCGCGGCCTGGAGAGAGCGGAGGAGGGAGCGGGTGAGGCGCCGGAGTCCGCGCTCGGCCCGGGAGTGGCAGCCCGGTGAGGAGGCGAGAGGTTTGGGGCCTCTCCTCTCTGCCAGGCTCCGCCGTGTGTGCTCGCAGATACCGTTTCCTTTTCTCCTGGGACTCGGAGCCCAGGCAGCGCTGCCTCGGTTTTCCTCAGAACAGGCCAGCCTGTCTCTCGTGGGGCGGCGCGCAGCCTGCCCGAAGGGAGCCTTCTGCTCTCGCCTGGCCGCCATGCGGGCCGTCGGGGTGCCCGCGTCCCCGGGCCTCGGGGGTCTGAGCACGCGGAGGCCGGAGGGAGCCTGTCCCGACCCCCGGGGAGAGGGCCCGGGCCCCCTCGGTCCCCGCTGACTCGTGGCGGCGGGGGCGATGGCGGGAGGCGGATCGGGGCTCGTCCTTTATCCCCTGGGGTATTGCAGCGACTGCGGGCGGGGTGGATTTCTAGGCTGTATCTGAGGAACCAGCCAGCGTTGCGTTATTGGCTGGGGTGAAGGGGTTAGACTCCACCAAATCTCTTCTCGACTTGCACAGAGAGAATCACAGAATATTAGAACTGGGAAATACCTCAGAATAGTGGTTCTTAGCTTGTTTTGGAACACACAGGCTAGGGGTCAGGGTATAATTGCCTTCATAAGCTGTTGAATTGCTCTTTTAACCATCCCTCCATCCCCAGGTCGAATTTGCCGGGTTTTTTTCACTATTGCAAGGAAGTCCTCAGTTGATAACGGTGCATATCAGTCTCCCCTCTGTTTTCAGTTATTTTATTAGGATATAGTTCTGGGAATGAGAAATCCACGGACTTTCTCTTCAGAGAAACGCAGTCATGTACCAAGACTTCTGCACGCAATGGCAAGAGATCACAGTCTCAGACTTGCGTCTCTGGATCCTAGATTAAGCATAGGTGGTTTAGAAGAGGTGGGGATTAAAGTAGATCACCTCCTCTGTGTCAAGTACTGGAGTTTAGGCAAGTTCTATCCATTACCTTACTTAATTCTTAACTCAATGCCTGGCTAATTTTCGTCAAAACTCTAATCAGGTGGATAATCTCATCTCCATTGCACAGATGAAGAAACAGACTGAGGTTCAGTGATTCACACAGTGGGACTCACGCTTAGGCTTGCTTTACTCCAAAGCCCATCTTCTTTTCATTATACCCTTCTGACCTTTAAATCAAAATTATCAAGCATCCACTGTGTGCCAAGGCATTTTCTCCCTTACAACAGTTTTTCAATTAGGGATTAATACAGATAAGGATCTTAGTCTAGAGAAGTGAAGACATGATCAAGGAAACACATCTGAGTTGTGGGAACCTGATCTAGAACTCGTACTTCTACCTCCTGGTCCACAGCTTTGGCAGAGTAGGGATACAGATCCGGATTTGTCAGATTCCGAGACATGTTCTCAACCAGTGTGATGGTTAAGACTAGGAAATTCTTTTACTTGCATTTGTTTTGTTTGTACATTTAGGAATCCGCTTTTTATTTCTAGACTTCTGTCCTAGTCTAGTTGGGTATCTGTTTTTCTTTGAATGGCATTGTTTCAGTCTTGATTTTCGTTTCTGCTGCAGTTAGGAATCTAAGTAAACAAGAAAGCGTGACTCTTCAATATGGTCTGAATGTACAGTTGGTGGGGTGAAGATGAACTTTCCTTGTAAAGCTTGTCCATCGTAGCTTGCTATAATGAATTCTGCAAGTATTTTTCAGCAGTTAAGTCTTCATTAAGATGAAGATGCTGATAATTCATAACGTATACTGAATCTGTGACTACATTCATTTTCTCAGATAGTAAATGGATTGAAAATATTTGCTGGGTTCATGGAAGAACATGTCACCTTTCGAAAAATAATCCTGATCACTATAAACTGTATATGGTTAGGAGGCAAAGGAGAATATTCTGAAAACTGTTCTCAGCTCATTTGGCACTTCTATTTACTTTACGGAATTACTACCTTCTACAAAGTATTTACTGTCTTTTACACAGAATACTATATTTCTCACCATATTTTTTGAGATGTTTCAATCATATAGAAAATTAATAGACAAATGAGTAAGCAAACTTTCCAGAGTTGTTCAATCTTAATATTTTGCCATATTTACTTTATACCTTGTTTGCAAGTAACATTGCTAGTATGCTGAATTTATTCTTTTTCTTTCCTAGACGTGTTGTTATACTTTTGTTACATATGTATGTATCGTAAACAATATAGAGCATTACTTTACCTGTTTTTAAACTTTGTACAATGATATGATACTGTACCTATATTTGTTCAGAAGTGTTTTTAGTTGCTTAACATTATTTTTAAGAAGTAGCCTTATTGATTGTTAATCTACTTTAATTGCTGTGTAGTATTCCATTGTATGAATATACCAGAATTTTTTTATCTATTTTCCTTTTGACAGACATTTAACTTGTTTACATTCTTTTGCAATTCTAAACAATGCTGCTATGAACTTTCTTATACATGTTTCCTTATGTTCCTGTGGGAAAGGTTTTGGATATATACATAGGACTGGACTTCCTGGTGTTGGGTATCTTCAACTTTGCTAGAAATTGTTAATTTCTGTCCAAAGTGGTTGTAGCGATTTACACTCCCCCTAGCAGAATCCTCCATTAAGTTTTCATCCAAGATATTAGTGTACTCTAGTTTTACAGAAATGACGCTGCTTGCATCATTAAGGCACAAATTGCTTTGTTCATTTCTTTTATGCCTATATGTTTTTAAGTCCAACATAATTTTAGGGAGAAAGATAAAGGAATATGGTCTAGATTGAACTAAATACTAATTCACCCTTCTGCTATTGCTATGTTCCCTCAAGTACAACCTTACTTGTTGTGTTTGTACTTGTGATGGAGACAGACCCTAATGAAGTAAATTGTTTACTGATTTTTTTTTATTGTTTTTGTGTCAATAGATTGTCCGAGGATTAAAAAGTAAGCAGCATTGTTTGTTGGAGAGCCCTACAGAAAGTGGGAAAAGCTTAGTCTTACTTTGTGCTGCTTCAGCGTGGCAACAGTCTCTTCTTCGTGGTGAGTATTTGGTTGATATATTCAGCTTGATTATTGGGACTTGAAAAAAATATAATAAAGTACTTTTCATCCAGAATGATTCATTTAAAGAAATAGCAGTAACTAAGAATATACTTTTGGTCTTTCTTTTAATCCTCCCTGCTTGATATTTTAATAAGTCTCAATATAAACGAATACTCAAGTGGTTGTGCCTTTATTACATTATTAATCTTTGACTATTATCTTTTTGTAAATTATGCAAATTGATGATAATTTCTCTGTAAATGTCTCTGACATCATAAGTGTTTCTCTCCTGTCCTAATTTCATGCTACAGATAGGGTGACCAACTTGTCCAGATTTGCCAGGTACTTTCCCAGGTTTAGCACTGAAAATCTTACAGCCTGGGAAACCTCCCAATCCAGGGCAAATTCGAGTGGTTGCTCACTGTAGCTGCAGAGGATGATTAATGTTTTTTGAATTAGAAATATTATAAATAGAGGTTCTTTCACTTTTAGGGAAGCCAGCGGATGAAAGCTTAAGCAAAAAAGCTGAAGTACCGTTGTACCGTCGTTGTACGTGCCATTCAAAGAATTTTACAGACGATGGCGAGGACCGAGGAACTTTACGTCATTTCAACAGTCCAAGTACACCACCTTCTGAAAGAAATGGCACTTCATCAACTTGTCAAGGTAGGTTATATTTTTGCCTGGGTCTGTTGGTATCTGTAATAGGAACCTTCATTACTGTTGTTATGAGACCTAATTTGATAAATTGGATGAGCATAATTGATTAGGTACCTCCGTCTAATTTCTCTAGAATTATTTTTAGATAACACAAGAGTGGTCAGAAATCCTTGGACTACTTTATTCTTGGCTTGGCTTTTAATTGATTTGGACATTTTGCTAGCTTAAATCATTTTTTGAAGCAGGCAAGGCAAAATAAATGATATTCAGAAATTGCTGTTATTTGTAGGCAGGATTGTTAATTATAGGTTAGAATTTTAGAAAACATTGATTTGTATTGTAAGACAAAATCTAGTTAGCCTCATTCATTCTTGATAAGTTTGCATGAACTTCTGAAGCCAGTATCCTGCATGAGGATGAGATATGTTTTAGGTATGATCCTTGAGTAGTTCTAATTAGGTTTATTTAAGAGAAATATATTAAGAATAACATAAGACTATTCATTTTTAAAAAATATTTCTCTGGCTTTGACTATATGGAAAAGATTGATCGTTATTTGCCTAAGCCAGAAACCTAGGAGACATCCTGTACACGTTGCTCTACCTTATCTCTCCGTGCAAATCTCTATCTCCATTGACAACTCCCTGGTCCAAACTACCATCTCTTGTTTAGAGCATGCAATAACTTCTTTTCCTGCTTTCACTCATGCCATTCTTTAACTAATCACTGGCAGGGAGAAAAGAGGTGGCCATAACTGACTTAAGTCTCAACAGTATCCACTTCCTAAAATCAAGAGTGGAGTCATCTTCCTCTAAAGCACATGACTATGTGTGGAGGAGGGTGGCTGCTGGAACCCAAGTGTGATTCTGTTAGGAGTGAGGAAGAGGAGATGGAAAAGTTACTGGAGAGGTGACCAATAGTGTTGTCTACACTGTTTTGACCCTTAGCCCTTTTGACTTTCTTTCCATTCCTTCAAAGGGTCATGCTTTCTTCTGCCTCAGAGCCTTGCTCGTGTTAGTGTCTCTTCTGAGGAAAGTTACATCTTCAACTTGTTATCCTCCTCTTCCCTTAGGTGTCGCTTAAATGTCGCTTCCTTGAGGGAGCCATACTCACCTTTCCGTTAGATCAGATTTGGTTTCCCTGTTATTTTGTGTCATCTCACTGTGTTTGTCTCCTTGACAGCACTTGTCTGTGAAGTTTTTATTATCCATGTGTCTGTGTGCATCTTTTATTAATCTCTGCTTCCCCTAGCAGACTGTGTTCTCCATGAGGTCAGGAACCATGTCAGTTTGCTTACCATTGTAACCCTGGAACCTAGCAGAGTGCTTGGCATATAGTAGGTGCTAGATAAATATTTGTTGTGTGAATGAATGGAGTTGATTTTGAGCTAATTATAAGAACTCTGGTTTACAATATTTATATACAACCTGTATTATTTTAGAATAGCTTTATTGAAATGTACTTGAGAAAACAAACTGCATTTATTTAAATGGTATGCTTTGATAAGTTATGACCTCCACCATAAGGTGTACCTCCGTGAAACTTTCAGTCAGTGTCAAGATAGTGAACATATCCATTACCTTCAAAAGTTTTCTCATGCACCTTTGTTATCCCTCCTTCCCACCCCTCTGTGACTTACTCTCCCCAAACAACCACTGATTTGCTTTCTATCCCTATAGATTAGTTTGCATTTTCGAGAGTTTATATAAATGGAATCAGACATTTGTACACTGATTTTGTCTAGCTTCTGTCACTTAACATATTCTTTTGAAATTCACCCATGTTTTGTGTATCAACAGTTTGTTCCTTTGTGTTGCTGAGTAATGTTCTGTTCTGTGGATATACTACAAATTGTTTATCCAGTCACGTGTTGATGTATATGTGAGTTGTTTCTAGTTTTGGGCTATTACGAATAAAGCTGCTATGAACATTTGTATGTAAGTCTTTGTTATGGACATGTGCTTTCCTTTCTATGGGCAAATACCTAAGAGTGGAGTGAGTGGATCACTTATGTTTAACTCTTTAAGAAACTTCCAAACTGTTTCCCAAAGTGTTTATACATTATACCATTTTACATTGCCATCAGCAGTGTCCAAGAGTTCCCATTTCTGTACACCTTTGCTTACACTTGGTATGGTCAGTCTTGTCAGCCATTCTAATAGGCGTGTAGTGTGGTATCTCATTGTGGTTTTAATCAGCATTTCCCTGATAACTTATGATGTTGAGCATCTTTTCGTGTGCTTATTAGCCATCTGTATATCTTCTCTGATAAAATGTCTGTTCGAATCTTTTGCCTGTTTTTTTTTTTCTTATTGTTAAGTTTTGAGAGTTCTTTATATATTTTGAATACAAGTGTTTTTCTATCAAATATAGTTTTAGGTTTTACCGTTTGGTCTAAAATCCATTTTGATTTATTTTTGGTATATGGTGTGAGGTATGGATCCAAGTTCATTTATTTTGCCTATGGATATCTCATTGTTCAGCACCATTTATTGAAACGGCTATCCTTTATCCACTGCATTGCCTTTGTGCCTTGGTAAAAAATCAGTTGTCAATATATACACAACTTGCATTTTAACATCATCGTGAGTTAGGGCTGTTTAGAAAAGTCTCTTGAAGCATCAGATGCGGTAAATCAGGGTTGTATTCTTTATATTTTTAAGCAAATTCTTTAATAAGATATAAGCTAAATACAGAAAAGCATACAAATCCTAAGTGTATAGCTTGATGAATTTTCACAAGTAAACACACTCGTGTATCTACCACCTAGATAAAAATAGGACATTCCCAACACCCTACAGCCCCTTCTCATGCTCTTTTCTAGTCACTGTCTTTTCTCTGCACAGGTATTTGCTCTCCTCCTTTCTGTCACCATTGATGAGTTTTGCCTCTTTATAGAAATGGAGTGATATCTGTACTCTTGAGTCTGCGTACTTTTGCTTAACATTGTATTTTGGGGATTCATTTGTGTTGTTGCATATAGTAGTAGTTCTTGTTGTGGTATATTATTTCCTTCTATGAACATATCACAGTTTATTAATCCGTTCTGCAGTTATTAGACATTTGGATGGTTTCTCCTTTAGGATTTTAATGCTTTTATGAACATTCTTGTTCATTCTTTTGCAAATAGGTAAGTATTTTCTGTTGGCTATATCCCTAGGAATGGCATTGCTGGGCATAGTGTATGGATATGTTCAGCTATAGTAGAGACTGCCAACATTTTCCAAAGTGGTTGAACCAGTTTATGCAACCCCTTCACTACATCCAGTAGTATATGGGAATTACGTTGTTCAGCATTCTTGTTAACACTTGATATGTCCAGTCTTCTACAATTTTAGCCATTCTGGTGCATGGATGGTGTTCTCATGAGTTTGAATTGGTATTTCTCTGGTGACTAATGAGGTTGAGAATCTTTATATATGTTTATTGGTCATTTGAATATTCCTTTTAGTGAATTGTCTATTCAGATTGCCCATATTTATATTGTGTTGTTTCTTACTGATTTCTATGAGTTTTTTTTTTTAATACCTTCTGGCTATGTCTTGTTTCTTTATAACTTTGTATTTTAAAGACTTAACCCCTCCAATAAGCTTCATGCAAATGTCCCTGCTATAGAGAACAGGAAGATAAGCCATTTGGTATATGCAAATAATATGATTTTTTTTTTAATGAATTGGGGTAAATCTCATTTGGCACAGGGCAGTTTGGTTTTTCTAAAACTAAATTATTGTTTTTGTTAGATGTTCCCTTGCCTTTAATGGGCCCATGCAAATTTGCCCCTTGATTTATTTGGGTCAGGGTTTCTCAAAATTGGCACTATTAAAATTTGAATGGGATAATTCTTTGTTGTGGCAGCTGTCCTGTGCACTGTGGGATGCTTAGCAGCATCTCCCAGGCCTCAACCCCCTAGAGGCCAGTAGTACCTACCCCCCTCTTTGTGACAACCAAAAATGTTTCCAGACGTTGCTGAATGTCCCTGCGGTGGGAGGTGGGGGTGTTAAAATTGCCCCGGTCGAGAACCACTGATCTAAATTTGTTTTGTGGGTATTTTACCAGTTTGCCAGGAAATTACAGAGCTCAAAATTACGTGTGTTTTCTAAAATACATATGGAAATACAAAGGACTAAGAATAGCCAAGATATTTTTTAAGCAGCAGGTCAAGGTGAGAAGACTTGATCTATGAGATATCCTGATGTATTATATATAAAGCTATAGTAACTAAAGCACTTTGGTATTAGCACAGTGTTAGACCAGTGGAAAACAGTAGAGAATCCAAATCCAATTCCACGTGTATCCAGAAACTTGATTTCTTTTAATAGAAGTGCTCTTACAGAGCAGAGGGCGAAGGAGGGGCGTTTCTTTAAGTGGTCCTGGGACTATTAGATATCAGTATGGAAAAAATTCAAATTGGAACCCTACTTTACTCCGTACACAAAAATCCATTCCAGGTAGATTAAAGACCTAGGCATGAAAGGCAAAACTATTAAGATGTTAGAATATAGTGGTTTTCAAACGATGTTCTTAAGAGTCTTAGAAAAAACATGGCTTGTAGTGGGAAGGGGACAGTGGAGCAGGGAAGTTCTAGGTCTTGCGTGCTCTGTTGGAAATTTTAAACGCTATTTCTTAAAAAACTGTAGTCCTCCTCAGAAAAGGCTTGAAAACCCGTGCTATGTGGCATAGATAGCCTTCTGTGTTTGTGCAGACTCAAACTTGTTTTTTTTTTTTTTGGAAAATAGTATTGGACTTGCTTATAGGGCTTTCTCCCCTAGTAGTCTGTAAATACTTCAAGGCCAGGGACTGGGTTTTTTTCATTGTTTTTCCATGGGGTCTGGAATTGTGTGGACTCAATAAAATAAATGCTTGTTAAATGAATTCAAGCACTGGGAGTGGAGGGAATGTGTAGAGCAGAGCAGAGAGGAAGGAAGGTACTTTGAAGAACACTCTCATTTACAGAAAGGGAGAAACCAATGTATTGGAATAGTTAAGAACCGTGTTACAGACATTAAGGAAAAAGCAAATGCATTTATTCTGTTGCAAGAATACAGAGTGTTATGTTTGGCTGTATATCTAGAGGTTATACTTATGGATTTTAGAATCAGACAGCAGGAGTCAGTCATATCTAGGCTCTGCCTCTTACTAGCTAAACAATATTGGGCATGAACTTGACTTCTTTAAAACCTAGTATTCACACTTATGAAATGGGAATAATATTATTCGGTGATTTAAGAGGTCATTGATGACCTTGAGATAGAGCTTTCCGGATTGTGGGATTAAAAGCTAGATTATAGGAGCTTGATTCTACTATATTGTTAAGCCTAAAGAACATTGAGAAGCTCAGTATGAAACAAACATTGAGACACTGTAAAGAAAGATTTTTATGGAAATGAAATACATTTTCTTGAGAGAATCTTACAGTTATATTTTTTAAGCCACGTTATTGGGAGTGGTCTACAAAAGCATAAAGCTACAATTGGACTTTCCTGTTGAAAATACATTTCTCAAAATGTTTGCTATATCTTTGTTAAGGTACACTGAGTGGTAAAGTGCTTTTAAACATGTTGAGCATTTCATGTTTTAAAGTATGTTATGAAATTTTTAGAAATAAAGCATACATCTTGATTCCAATTTTTTTCTGGAAAAATTTCCTGGAGCAACCCCTGATGGCCTAGCGGTTAAAGATTGGCACGCTCCGCTTCGGCATCCCAGGTTCAGTTCCCAGGCACGAACCACACCACTCGTCTCTCATTGACTATGCTGTGGCGGTGGCTCATGTAGAAGAAGTAGAAGGATTTACACGTAAAATATAGAACTATGTACTGGGGCTTGGGAAGGGAGAAAGAAGAGAGGCAGATTGGCAACAGATGTTAGCTCAGGGCAAATCTTTCCAAGCAGGGAAAAAAAAGAAAAATAAAAATTGCCTAAGTGTAAGTTATTTATACTCATTTTTTATGACTTCTTATATAAGACTCTCCTGAAAAAAACTATACTGGCTGCAAAGCTATCTGCCGATAAACAGGTATCCATATGGAGATATGAAAATGGTGATTTTCAAGTAGAGAAGAATTCAACCCTTATAAACTACACAGCAGGTAAACAGAATTTGTTGGCAGTGAAATATTCCCGTTATTTCTAGTAGAACAAGGTAGCCAAGCATCAATCAAGGTTTCAGCGGTGCTTGTAGAGAGTAGTTGGGTCATGTCACAGACGTAAATTGTAAATTATTGTAACTTCATTGTATATAGTTACTCATTACAAAGGAGTTTATTATTATACTAGATTATTGAGGCTAACATTAAAATGACACTGCATGGTGCTTTTTTATATAAGAGGAATTTGACAGTAAACTATTTACTTAAGGCATATACTGATAGTATAGCTACTTTGTACTTTTAATTCTTGTGTTGTTTTGATCTGATAATGGCATTTTGGGGGCTCAAAATACCTTTTTCTAGAAACCTTGATACAACCATATGCTGTCTTCAAAATCTTACTTCAAATAAATCAATAGAGGCAAGTTGGAAGTAAAAGCATGGAATAGATAAACAAAATAATAAGGGAATTATGGTGCCAGTTATCAATGGATTGCCCCTGTGTAACAACATCAGAGTGTTTGCCTCTATTGTCTGTTCTGCAATAATAGAGCTGCACCCAGTAGACATTTCTCTTTTGCACCTGGCATGGGTTAAGCTTTGTCAGAGAAGGTTTAGGACAAAGGGCCTTCCTTCCTAATTCCAGGGTGCTTCCATTCTTTTCTTTTTCTTTCTCCTGCAGTACAACCAGCAGTGGCACAATTCAGGGGTGTCTACAGGGACTCAGCCACAGTGGGTGATCCACAGTGGATTCAGTGGATCCTCTTGGAGGGCTTAATAAGGAGAATGAGTGGCACCCCTGCAAGTGGAATCCCAGCGAATCCAGTTGGCATCTCAGCCTCAGCCTACCTGCCCCTGGGAGGGGACAGGGCTTTCCTGTTTGCCAGTCTCAGCCTGCTGTTCTCTACCAGCTGAGCTCTGCCCTGACCAGGGACCAGTACTGGCCTTGGGAGACATGACAATCTTCTCCACCATCCCTGTGCTGCAATCATTCCTTCTCCAACAAGGCCTGAAGGCAGCCTTGGTGAGGGGGTCCTCTCCCAAATTTGTTTCTTTCTTAACTACTCTACTGTAATTCTGGGCTATTCTCTATAGTTCCCTTTAAAGGTTTATGGTTAATTGTTCATTATATAAACTGTCCCTGCTCAATCTATTGGTTGGTTTCCGTGTCCTGATTGAACACTGATTCTTATCATTATATATTATTTTATAGGGTGTTAGTGCTAAGGGGAAAAATGAAAGGGGAACAAGTTGGATAGGGAGTGTCAGGACAAGAGGATAGTTTATATTTTAAATGACATGGTCAATACAGCCTCACCAAGATGACATTTGAACACAGAATTAAAGATAGTGAAGAAGATGAGGCATGAAGTCATCATGTGGAAGAGGATTCCAAGTGGAAGGAACATAGAGTGCAAGTCTACAGGTGGGAGAGTGCCTGGCATGTACCAGGAGCATAATGGAGGGCAGAGGTACAGGGGATTACTGGCCAAAGATGATGTCAGAGAGAGTGTGGGCCCAACTGTATGGGGCTTGAGGTCCATCATAAGGACTTGAACTTTCCCCCTGAGAGAAATGGAGATCCCCTTGAGAGATTTCACAATGTCAGGGTGTGACATCTGGTTTTTAAGGGTCACTCCAATTGGTGCATTGGGGATAGATTGCGGGTCAAATATAGAGGCAGAGAAACCAGTTAGAAGGATACAGCGATAATCCAGGCCAGAATAATGGTGCAATGTGGTGTACCAAGCCATCAGGGAGTAACAGGGTGTGAACTTACGTACCCACCGCAAGCAAAGAAAAAACTAGTCAAAATACGTGATATGATTATTTCGCTTATGATCAGTCTACATATGCAGTGGGTGAAAGTCCACCAGGCCAGAGAAAAGCAACCTTCGTGTAAAGAAAAATTCTAAGGCACTGTAAGTCACACCACCTGCAACAACCACAGATTCTAGAATTATTTGAGATGCCAAGACAATGAGGAAGGAATAATCTTTCAACAAGTAGTGCTGGGACAACTGGAGATCCACATGTGAAATAATAAAGGTGAACCCCTACCTCACACCATATACAAAAGTGTTACATCTTCTTACCATCAAAGATGTAAATGTAAGACCTAAAACTATAAAACTCTTGGAAGAAAACATGGCCCTGGATTAGGCAATGTTTTTGTAATTATGTATTGTATTATTACCCAACACATAAGCAACCAAAGGGAAAACAGATCAATTCAACTTCATCAAAAGTAAAACTTGAGTGCATTGAAAGACACGATCAAGAAAGTGAAAAGACGACTCACAAAAGGGGAGAATATGTTTACAGATCTTTACATATCTGATAAGGGTCTACTATTGAGAATATATAATACATTCTCCCCTCTCAACAATAAAATACAAATAGCACAATGAAAAATGAGCAATGCATTTGGATAGGCATTTCTCCATAAGAAATATATGCCTGCCTAGTGCTGTGCTGTCCCTGCCTGAGGCTGCAGTTCCTGTGATGGCCATCAGGTGGCAGCCTCCTGTGTCAGTGGTGCCCACTGAGCTTTGCTGGAGCAATTGGAGAAAGGAGGAGTCATGCAGAAGTCATGCTGACCCTCCGCCTGCCTCAGGACCCACTTGCACTTCCTATTACTAGTGTTCCTCTTCACCATTTGAGTGGAGCAAAAGCAGGAAGGAGGGATCCAAGATACCCCTTTTTGTTCATTCAGCAGCTACGTGCCAAGCCCTCACCCTGGGCCAGGAGCCCTGGTGGGCCCAAGGTTGGTGCTGAAATCTACCCAGTAGTCCCTGCCCACCAGGAGCTCAGTCTGGAGGCAGATGGACAAAAGCACAAAATCAGAGACACGTGAAAGAGAAGAGCATGAACTGGAATGAAAATAAAGAGTGTCCTGCAGGGAGGGCTGGGGTCTCACTGGGTAGGAGGGTCTGAAAGGCCTGACACAGGTGACATTTGCTGTGACCAGAATGACATGAGGACCCAGCACTGCACTCACCTGTGATCAGCGTGCCAGGGAGAAGGCACTGCTGGTGTGGAGACACCCAGGCAGAAGTGAGTTTGGCCAGAGGAGGTTAGAGAGGTGGGCACTGTGGCTGCAGAGAGCCTGGAGGGGAGAGGAGGGAGGGGGCAGTCCAGACCCGGGAACTGGGAGATGGTGTGAGGTGTCTCCTCCTCTCTGACAACACTGCTCCCCACCCTGCATCTTGAAACCACAAATATTCGCTCTCTCTCCATCTCTGTGGACGAGGAATCCTGCACAACTGAGCTGGAGCCTCTGCTCATCGCTTCTTCCAGGTTGGGGCTGTGGCCTCCACTGAGTCTGAACCAGGATGAGATGTGCTGTCAAGCTAACTCCTGTGGGCTCGGTCAGGATCAGCTTCACTGAGAGCCCGGCTCCTTTCTGTCTGTTGGCCAGGGCACTCCCTTGGTTTCTTCTGTGTGGCCATCTGCATAGGGGAGCTCATGACATCCATGTATGTCCCGAGGTCCAGGGGTCAGACAGACTGAGAGAGGGGAGCAATGGGAGAGGGTAGAGGGAACACAAGAGAGTGAGTGAGAGAGAATGACAGCGCCTCGGTGGTGGAATCTGGGAAGTGTCGTCCTGTCACTTGTGCTGGGTCTGCTGGTCAGAGCCAATCCCTAAGCTGTCATTGGTCCACAGGGACATATAGAACAGGCAGGGAGATTATCCCTGCAGGGGCAAGCTGACCTTGACTCGATTGTCCTGGTAGTGAAAGGCTCCCTTCCTACCTGGGCTCATCCTATGTTGAGCTCAGATCCTCCTCCTTGGGAGTGTTGCTCTTCGGGGCCCGGGTGTGCTCTCCTGGGTTCCCTGGTCTCCTGTCCCCTCCAGGAGGGAGATGTACACTGAGGGGGCTGAGGCCAGAGCAAGCAGGGACCTCTCCACCCTCCCAGCTCCTTTGCTTCCTTCCCCAGGAGAGCTGACTCCTCAGGAGCCTCTCCTCACTAGTCACCATCTTCTCTGTTCTGAGAGAACCTCCTTTCAGCCTCTGAAGAAGACCTGGGGAGAAGTTTGCAGGTGGAAAGGCCTCTCTCCATGGGAGCCCCAGAGTGAAAAGGGATGTTCGAAAGGGCTGGGCATTGTCCCCTCAGTCAACTTGGACTTCCTTGGAGGCAGCAACCCCTAGGGGCAGGGCCTAGGCTAGTGGCAGGTCTCTAGCATCCCCACAATGCCCATCTTCCTGGTCTCTCCTGATTGGGAACAGGGCTGCACAAGTACACAAACTTTCAGAACCCCTGGGGTTATGTGCAGCCCATCAAGGCCGCTGTGTCTGTCTCATTGTGTGGTTGTCCATCTCACCTTGCTGGCTGATTCGCTGCTCTGTTCTAGATCCAACCTCAGGCGGCTGCAAAGTTGACCTTCCACGTCAGCTTGCCACTGAGATGGCTACAGTATCCAGAAATGCTTAGGGGCTGGGCTTTGCCCACCCATGGAGACATCAAGTGGGCAACTTCTGACAGTGAAGCCACCCCTCTTCAGGCTTGTGCCGCTCACAGGGCCATCACACTGAGGGGGTGGGACCTGCCCTGGGCAAAAACACCACAACTCTCACTGTTCTTCCCTCAGCTTCAAATGCTCCTCAGTTGGTTTATGTCTTTGGTCTCTTCCCAGAGGTTGTTTTCTGACAGCGCGTCCGGTGTGATCGTGGCTTCAAGGAAGAGGATTGGCTGAATTCCTCACTCCACCATTCGGTGTGTCCTGCCACCCCACACCAATCACTTTCTGAAGATGCATCCTTTCAGCAATCTGAGGACCCAAGATTGTGAGTCTGTGTCCTGGAGGGATTTTGAGAAGAGCTGGTGGGATGGCAGTATTGCAAAGCATAAAGTCTTGCTTCCAGAAAGCTCTCTGGGATCCTCAGCATCTTGCTGTTTTGGAGTCAAAGCCCTGAGATCTTTAAAAAGCCAGCAATGTTAGAACATGGGCAGGACAAACAAAAGTCTCTGGGCTCCAACACCAACTAAAATATTCTGAATTTCTAGTAACCTGAGATGAGTGGAAAGGAATTGGGCGTGTGGAGTGGAGGGGCGGTTTGGGCCAACTACGCATCTGGGAGGACAAATGCCATGCAGAGCAGCCTTTCTGGGGACATAAGTGTGGGACATGTGTGGAGACCCCCGCTGCAGACATTGCTGCTGCTGCCCTTCAGTTCCCTCAGCCCACTTGAGTCCCCGCAGTCCCTGGGAGCCAGTCCCCAGCAGGCCCACAGTGTTCCCCTGGAGCACCTGCATCCACTCTCTGCCTGAGGGCTCTCTCCTGCAGCGGGAGCTTCCTCTCCTGCAAGCCTGTGCCAGCCTGTAGCACAGAAGCCTTCACAACCCGGGGTAAACCCTCCACCCACGGGGACAGAGCCAGTCCAGGTGGGATCTCGTCTCCCAACAGGACTAGGAGGGATGCTCACCTCAGTGCTCCCTCCTCAGGCCCCGCACTGGCTCTCCTCCTCCAGGCTCCCTTCCCCTTGGCCTCCTCGTGCCTCCTCCCTCACCTGCAAACAAACCACTTGCCATACATCCTTGTCTGCTTTTGGCCCAAACCCTGCCGAGGCTCCACGCTGGCTGTGACTTGGAGCAGGTCGTCCAGCCTTCTGGACTTGAGCTTCCTCACCTGTAAGATGGGGACAAAAGGCCTGCCTCCCGGAGTCTTGAGAGGAGACACAGCGTGAGAAGACGCAAACCACTGCAAAGAAGGATGCCAGGTTATCACCCAGTGAAAACACCAACCTTGCCAAAAAACAGGAGCTCATGAGGCTGAGGGAGGAATGCGGGCAGCCTGTCCAAACAACGTGGAGACTCACTGACGAGTGTGGCCATGCAGGGTAGGCCCCCGCACAGTGGAAGAGCCATTGACAAGGAGGGTGACAGGACAGAGGCTTCCAAGGACAAAGATTTAAGTGTTGGAGGATCACAGAGGCCTTAGGAAAATCGTGAGGCCATGGAACATGTTTACTGCAATGCTATTATTGGCCAGAGAAATGTGTTACAAATACCCAGTCCACTCTGGATTACTTCTCATTGGTTGTAGGAATGAGTGCACACTTGTGATTAGAACCCACATTTTGTTAAATATAGGATATCTTTATTTTTCTTAACTTTTAATTATTTTTTTGTCGATGAAGTGCCAAGCATGGGTTTTCTCTGTTCTTCTCTATGCATGGGTGGCCTCTACTTTCAGAAGTGGATTCCTGGTGCTCATCACCCCTGCTGACCTGAGGGACAGGCCTCTTTCAGGTCACACTGTGGACGTGAGCTCCAGGTGGGCAGGGACCACGTCGGGTCATACTCACTGTTGAAGTTACAGTGCTCGGCCCATGGCAGGGACCACAGTGTATTGGCTGAATGAGTGAGTGAAACAATGAACGAATGCATGAATGAGTACATGAGTGCAGGAGTGAGTGAGTGAGGGAATGAGTGAAGGAATGACTGGGTGAATGAAGTAAGAAGTGAATAAAACACACAAGCTTGATCCACACAGGAGGAGCCTTTACCTGTGGCGGGCTCACAGGGGGTCACAGCACAAGCCCTGCACGGTGGCATGGAGCATGTTCAGCTCTACTTCCAGCACTGAGCCTCCGTCACCTGCAACACAGTGTGGTCCTGGATCTTCTTCAGCTCCTCCTCAAAAATTGCTGAATGTTCCCAGGAGCAGGGCAGCAGGAAGGGAACTTGAGGAGGGACTTCCCAGACCCTGCGCCCTGGAGGACCACTGTGACAGCCTGGCAGGGGGCTCTTAACACGCTCCAGGCACCAGGCTAGAGATGCTCAAGCCATTCCTCAGGGAAGTCTCCCAACAGCCCATCAGGAGGCCAAGTTATTTCCTCATTGTACAGATGGGGAAACTGAGGCTGAGAGCCTCACCTGCATCACCAGCTAGAAAGAGGCTGAGCAGGGACTAGGACCCCTGTTTCTCTGACTTGGGATCATTCCAAACCACTGTCCTGCACTGCGGCCTCCTCGGGCTCAGGGGTCCTGGCCTCCCGGGGGCCTGAACCCTTCTGGCCTCCAGCCATCACTGAACTAAAGGGACAGGGCCACTCCGTCTGCCTGGGGCTGGGTAGGGTGGCCGGGGAATGGCCAGCCGTGGGTGCTGTGGGCTCTCCCAGTACCAAGGACCAGCCTATCCCCCCGCAGAGTGAGGTCTCTCTGGGCATCAGGAACAAAAGTTCTCAGAACTTTAGGGAAAAGAGGTCCCTCCCTCAGCATGTGGGAGCCCTTCTCGTGCAGGCCCCATGGGGTCTAAGAGGCACTGGGTTCAAATCCCAGCTCTGCCACTCTGCAGGTCACAGAGGGGGGCAAGTCTCTTTGAGCCTCAGTCTCCTCATCAGTGAAATGAAGACAATAATTGCTCCTCCCCCAAGGAGTTGTGGGGAGGATTCAAGGAGATAGCTCAAAGAGGAGAACAGAGGCCCCGGTAAATGCTCATCACCGTGAGCTGTTCCTGCTGATGTCACCCCACTGAGAGCCCCTGGGGCCCTTCGCCTCTGCCCACTCTGATCTCCTACCAGGCATGCCCTACTCGCTCTGACTCTGCTGTTCCTCTGGAATGCCTTTCTCCACCCCATCTCATCCCACGGCAGTCAGCCAGCCAGGTGAGGATCCAGGACCCAGCCCCATCTCTTCTCCCGTGATCCCTCTTCATTAGAGCTAGTAGCTGTTGAGATCTGAGAAGGTGCAGGGCACTCCAGGTGCAGCCTCAGCGAACTTGTCTGACACCACTATGAAAGGTCGGCTGCCACCCCACTTCACAGGTGAGGAAACCGAGGCTCCAATGGCAGTGCCTCTCCGAGGTCACCAGGGCTCTCTCCCTCATCTGCGCTGAGCAGGGCCCCTCCATCGCAGAGGCTGAATGTGCTGGATATGTGGGCTGGGGCTGGCACAGTGCCTGAGGCAGCCATCACTCCTGGAAGACCCTGAGGTGTGCTTTGTGCACAATGACCTTCTCCAAAGCCTCCAGCCCCGTGCTCTGACCTTCTGGCACCTTCTGTGACACCTCCACTGTGTCTTGTCAAAGTCACTTCTGCTCACACAAGCTCAAGTGGGTCCTGCTGTTGCAACTGAGAACTCCCCATGGAGGGAGCATGTTCAAGGAGGTCCCTGTGACTCACTGCACTGCCCTAGATGTACTTTCCCTACTGAAGATGGGGCTCTGTGATGGAGGGAGAGGGAGCAGGCAGGAGTGTCCAGACCCTCATCATCATCTGTCCTGGATGGCAGGCTCAGCTCAGGTGAGTTAGGGAGCAGGAGGGGCATGGGCAAGGCCAAAGCGGAGTCAGGTGTGGTAGGGGCGGGGCCGGGGGTGAGGGGAGTGGTAGGGACAGAAGCAACAGGAGCGGGGCCTTCCAGCTGGGCAGGTCAACCCAGGTACCTTCATCCCCTGCATCCTAGCTGCTCCTCCTTCTCCCTCCCTCCCTCAGGTCTCTGCTTCAGGGTCTCTGGACTCCCTGTTCCCAAACAAGATCACAGCGTAGAAGGAGATCTTGGGTGTCAGAGACTGTGACCAACACCTTAGCATCACGTTTACATTATGAGCCAGAATCTCCACCTCTAGGGATCGGTCCTAAAGAAGTAGAGATTTATGGATGCAGGTGTTCCTTTCAGCACGATGACGGGAGTGAAAAATCAGAAATGATCCGTGTTGCCCAGCAGAGGCTCTTAGGAAATTCTGAGGCCGACACAGAGGAGGAAGAGGATTGACTGGCCAGGGTCCAGCCCTGGGGAAATCAGGTTCCAGAAGAGCACACTCCCTGCAGTACTTCCCACACGATAGCCGCAAGTGCACACCCACACACACTTGCACATAGACATACCCATGAGCATACAGATGCACACAGCTGAATGGGCACATGCACACACGTGCACACACACGTGCATACAAATGCAAAGTACTGAAACGGTGAACACTGCCTGTTAAGGGCACTCCTGAGTTTCCACTTAATTCTTAATTCCCTTAGAATTCATTCTTTTACTCTAATAAACGTTCACTGTCTTTGTAATAACAACCTTTACAAAGAAAAACTAAATAATGTACTTCAGTCCAAAGATGAGTGATAAATGGATAACATTAACCATGTGATTTTAATCTTGTTAGAATTATAAGAGGAATAGAGGCATATTCTATCAAGTTGAAACATCACGCAGGCCCCTAAAGGAGAAGAGAAGCGAGTGGCAATTCCCATTCCCAGAGGTGAACCCCATGGACAACTTGGTGCGTATCTCTCTGGATCTGTCTCTCTCTTTCTGTCTGTCTGTCTCTGTCTCTCTCTCACACACAGACTCATTTTCGTAGATGCGTGTCTCCCGGCTGATATCACATATATGTGGTCTTACAGATGGGATGGATGGATCCCATCGCCTCGCCATGGACAGTAGCGTTCCTTCCAATTGCTTGCTATTGCAACCAGTGCTGTGATGAATAGTCTGGAAAATACATCTTTGAAAATTTGGGCAGGAATTTCTGTGGGATGAAGTCCTGGGATCAGCACCGCCAACACAGGCGTGCCCCTGGGGACTGCGATGTGTCCTGCAGGCTGGTCTCGAGAGAGGAGTGTCCTTTAACACTTGTCACTAGGGGTCTACTGGGGCCTCTGCTTCCTCACATTGTCACCAGGGCTGGTCGTCACCACACTGGAACCCAGCCCGTATGATGGGGCCCAGTGCCCTCTCCACAGTGTCTCCATGTGCGCGTCTCCTCCTCGGGGAGCTCGAGCATCTCTGACACATGCTGCCCCTGTGTATCACGTCTCATTGGCGTTCAATGTGCTTGCTCTTTATCTCTTTTTAAAACTCTGACTTTCGAGCATTTTTTTGGACCCCAAGGATGCGTAACCTTTCCCTGGCCTTGTGTTATGGGGAATACGGAATACTTTCCGGTTTGTGGTTTGTCTTTCCAGCTTTCTGCCCTTTCTTGTTTTTGTTTTGGCTGCAGGAAGAGCAACGCGTTTCGTGTTTGGCTTTTGGCTCTGGTGTCCCACTTACAACAGCAGTCTGTACCCCAAGATTATGCACATATTTACCAAAAGGGCTTTCTTTGATACATCAAATCTAGACTCCATCTGGGATTTTCCTATCAAATTAGAGAAATTCTATTTCAAATAAAAACAGAAAAGGAAAACCTATCAGGCCGTGTGAAAATAAATGGGCAGACACACATGGCCACCTACAGCATGATTTCACTTATAGGAAACATCCTGAACAGATTAAAAAAAAAAACAAATAAACAGTGACAGAAAACAGATTCGGGGTTGCCAGGGCCTGAGGGAGAAAGTGGGAGTGAGTGCTTTTAGAACAGGGTGTTCTTTGGAGAATGAAATATTCTAAACCCATACAGCAGTGATGTCTGCACAGCATTGTGAATGTACTTAATGCTCATGAAGTGTACAATTTAAAATGAAAAACATTAAAGTGTTAAAAGACGAAAGTGAAATTTATTTTAAATAATCAAGATAAAAACAATAAAAGAAAATCAATGTATGAAACCAAGAAATAGAGAAACACAATTAGGAGGGTGGGGAAGGAAATTTGTGGTAAGGGAGTAGGTGGAATAGGTGGGACTGGAGGTGCTAATGAGGGAGGGTCTCGAGCCAGCTCTCCCAGGCTGAAGAGATTGGCCTCAGCTGCCCTCCTGTCTCCTACCGGAGGCTGTGCAGGGCATGGCTCTCCCTGCATGGAGTCTGGGGCCTCAGCTTCCTCTCGTTCTCCTGCAGGAGCCTGTGCAGGGGATAGCTCTCCCTGCACGGAGGTTGGGGCCTCAGCTGCCTCCTGTTCTCCTGCAGGAGCCTGTGCAGGGGATGGCTCTCCCTGCACAGAGGCTAGGGCCTCAGCTGCCTCCTGGTCTCCTGCTGGAGACTGTGCAGAGGATAGCTCTCCCTGCACGGAGTCTGGGGCCTCAGCTTCCTCTCGTTCTCCTGCAGGAGCCTGTGCAGGGGATGGCTCTCCCTGCACAGAGGCTAGGGCCTCAGCGACCTCCTGGTCTCCTGCTGGAGACTGTGCAGGGGATGGCTCTCCCTGCTTGGATGCTGAGTCCTCAGCTGCCTCTTGGAGTCCTGCAGGCGGCTGTGCAGGAGATGTCTGTCCCAGCACGGAGGCAGGGATCTCAGCTGCCTCCTCATCTCCTGCAGGAGGCTGTGCAGGGGATGGCTCTCCCTGCACAGAGGTTTGGGCCTCTTCTGCCTCCTGGTATCCTACAGGAGCCTGTGCAGGGGATGGCACTCCCTGCATGGAGGCTGGGGCCTCAGCTGCCTCCTGGTCTGCTGCAGGACATGGTGGATATGATTGTTCTCCCGGGATTGAGGCTGGGTCCTCTGGTGGCTCTGAGGGTTTTATCACTGTCACTGCAGACCCTCTCCCGGTAGCTGCTGATCCAGTCCTGTGGGACACCGGCGCCTCCATCGGGGAGATGGATGGAATATCCCCTTCCAGCAGCTCCATGCTGATCTCCTGTCTGGAGCTCTGCAAAGACAGTGACTGGCTCCGTCCCAGAGGCATCAAAGCCCTGTCCAGCTGTCCTTGCTTCTGCTTCTGCCCTCTGGACCTAATTCTCCCAGATCAGGCACACACCTGTGTCTGCACCGTATTCCACCCCTGAGGAAAGTCCTACACCTCAGGGGCTTTGGATAAACCTCAGGCAGAAGGGTGCCACCCCCGCACTCCACGTCCCAACCAGCCGGCCTTGACCTGGGTTTTGAACCTGACCGACCGCCCCAGGCGTCTAACAACTCACCAACTGCTCCTGCTCATGGTGGTCCACCCACATGAACCCGCCCTTCCAGACTCACATGGGGAGGGGATGTAGGGCTGTCCAGATGGGACCACAGTGGTAGCCTGGTTTGGAATGGCCTTCCCTGGGCCTCCCAGTGTTACCTTTCCGTCCCTCCTGGTAAACGGCCAGAGCCGTCGGCCGTGAGAGGGGCACCAGCATCTGCATCGCTCTTTGGGGGCTTTCTTGGGGCTCCGGCCCCTGGTCATTGGGAAGCAGCAACTAAACATGTTGCTCCTTCTAGACAAGTGCTAGACAAGTGAACTCGCTTGGGGGCTGTGTTTAGGATGTGGGTGCCTCGTTACCAGGGTTCCAAGTTCTGTTGGGCTCTGTGAGGTCACTTCCTGGGATCCCCTTACCTAAGCTTCCTCCTCACACAAGACCTTCCTAAGGAACCCCCGGGCTGCTGACTGCTCACTCTCCATCTCCATACCCTGTCCAGACACAGTCACACCAACACAGTCCACCCCACAGCCTCTGGGGAGGTCTGGACGCAACCGGGGCCCCAGCTTTGAGGACACAGAGTTGAATTCAGTCCCGCTCCTGCTTCTTGCCAGTGATGTCACCCTGGACAACCCTGCGCCTCTCAGGGCCTCCCCTCTCAGGGTCTCTCCTGTGTTCATGTCCCTCTCTGTGTAGTGGGGGTCATTCTAGCATCTACTTCCTAGGGATGTCATCAGGTGTATAGACTTAGAGATCCCTTCAGAGTCTGTGAATCCCCTGGGCTGCTCCCACACGTAGCTCCTGCACAGACTTGGCAGTGCAAGGATTACAGAAAGGGCTGGCTGTGGCAGAGAATACAAGGCAAAGAGGCTTGAGTCTGCTGGGCGTCTGGAAGAGGCACTTCCCCTCTTGCCTGTTTCCCAGTGTCCCTAGGGAGGGTTGAAATGAAATGACGTTCAGACATCATCTCCTTCTGGCTCGCAACCCTCCAGGGCCTCCTGTTATGTTTAGACTCAGGTCCAAGTGTCTGAGTGGCAGTCATCTCAGCCTATGTGATGGGCAGCCCCCACAATGGCTCCCAGTGTTCCCGCTTCCTAGGCACACATCCTATGTAATCCCCGCTCCTCAATGAGAATGGACTTTGCAGCTGGCTTCTAACCAATAGAATAGGGCCAAGTGATGAGATGTCACTTCCACGGTCGTCTTAACGAAAAGTCTGTGACTTCTGCCTGCTTCTGTCTCTCCTGTGTTCATTCTCTCTCTCTGTCTCTGTCTCTGTCTCCCTGTCTCTGTGTCTCTGGCTGTCTGTATCTCTCTTGGTCTCTCCCTGTCTCTCTGTCTCTCTCTTTGTCTCACCTCTCTGTCTCCCTGTCTCTGTCTGTGTCTCCTCTCTTTGTCTCTCCTACCCATCTTTCTATCTCTGTGTGTCTCTGTCTCTCTTTCTCTCTCTCTTTCTGTCTCTCTGATCCACTATTCAGGAGAAGCCAGATCAGATATTATGAGCTTCCTTCCCTATGGCACCCCCTAATGCAAAGAACTGGCAGAGGGTCCCGACCCACAGACAGAAAAGTCCTGAAACCCCTCATCCAAACTGAATCCTACCACTGCCCCGATACTTGTGAATGATCTCTGAGATGGCTCCTGCCTCTATCGAGCTTTAGTTGAGAACACAGCCCAAGCCTCCTGCTATACCTTGACGGGGAGCCTCCCAGCTGACCTGAGCCTGGACCCTGGTAGAGATACTTTCAGATGCTCAATGATAAGTCTCGTAAGTGCTAAGTGAGGCTAATGCTGTCACCCAGCATAGACAGCTAGTACCTCCTTCCAAGCCTGGGTCTGGCCCTGCCGTCCTCTCTCCCTCACTTCTCTCCTCCCCAGCTCACTCCAGCCACACTGTTTCTTCTCTCACCTCCTCTCTCGGCAAATTCTCTTCTGCCTCCAAGTCTCTGTGCCTTTGAGCTTCCCCCCAGCACGCTGTTTGCAGACAGATGCAGGGCTGGTTCCTCTTGTCCTTCTGCTCAGGGCACAAATGTCCCCAGGGGGGCCCTTTACACCCACCTAGGGGGTCCAGGCCCTCCCTCCTCCAGCACCCTGCTTCATTGCCCTGTAGCATCTGCTCTTCTTTTTCGTGTGGATTTGTTCATGATTTTGTCCCTTCCACCTCTAGGCTGTGAGCTCCTGGAGGACAGGGACCATGTGGGTGCTTTCAGCACTGCCCTCAGGACTAACATGGGCCCTGCTCAGGGTGAGTGCTGGGGCCACAGTAGCTGACAGAATCATGGGAGGATCTCAGAGTCCCCTCCCTCCTCTGAGCAGCTCCCATTGTGGTCGTGGATGCCAGTAATCAAAGGTGCCTGTTGCTTTGGACAGGGGAATACCCAGAACAAGCCCTGGGCGTCCCTTCCCTGCTCCACTTGCTTCATTGAGCACGAGTGGACACCGGACACCCCTGGTGGTCAGCCCCAGCCTTGCAGGCCCAGGCAGGAAAGCAGAAAGCAAAATACACACCTTTCTTTGTTTGGGGTCCTCAAGGTAGTGGTTCCAGCAGGGCCGAGGGCACAAAGGAGCAGGACCTGTGGGCTCCAGGAGGGACGTGAGGGACCTCAGAAGCCTCCCTTGCTCCCTGCTTTCCTTACACTGGCCCTGGCATGTCCCATTGACTCACAAGGCCTCCTCACCCCAGCCAGGGCAATGACTCCACCTCACTTCCAAAGGAGGCCCCCAAGGCTCCGACACGGAAGGCCTTGTCCCTGGTCCCCAGACAAGTCGACTAGTGCTCTGCCATGTTCTACACTGCCCGGGGCCCCAGTCCCCAAGCTCTCAGGCTGCCCTCTGCTCAGCAAGACTTCGAGGGAATGGAATGCATTTTACAAGGAATCAGAGAACAGTGGGTCATGGATGGAGAAGTAAGGTCAATAGAGTCTTCTACGAGCCTGTGGGACCCTTAGAGTCATCCCATCTATGCACCCCAATTTACAGAGGCCTAAGATCAGGCCTTCTCTCCTGTAGCCCCTCCTAGTGGGTCACATCCTAGTTCCCGGTGCCCAGAGTGGTGGAAACAGGACGCCGGACCTGGTTCTCTGCAGGCTGCTCTAGGGATGGCCCCAACCCCTGTATCCCCCTGTGCACCTTGGGGACCCCCTGCCCACCAGTCTGGCATCTCTCCCCTTCATGCTATGGGCCTGCGCATGTTGCTAGGGGACCGGATACCCCTTCCCCATGGCAGAGCTGCCTCCAACCTCTTTCTTCCTTCCTCCTGTCACCTCCCCAGTGTGTACTTCCCTTCTGACACAGGGCTGGGCAATCAGAGTGTGTGTGTATGCTTGTGTGTGTGAGCATGTCCCCGTGGGTATGCGTAGAGGAAAGGGCCCTACATGGGGCATGTTGCCAGGGGTCTGCCAGGATCTTAGGGGCTCTCATTCCCAAAGCAAACCCCTTGGAAGTGTTGAGGCTGGCCTAAGAGCTTGGAATGCTCTCTTCTCCTCTGGACTCTGCCCACCTCGTGGGCCCAGGGCCTGTCCCTTCTTCTCCTGGCATCAGTTTCCCAACTGTCCTGTGAGGGTTGGACACGGAGCAACATCAGCCCCGATGAGTATGGACATGGCCCGGGATCTCTGCCTGCATGAGTGTGGCAGGGATACCCTCACGGTATCACAGGCCTCTCTTCTTGGGGCAACCAGGCCTCCTGTCCACGGTCAGGCACACAGAGGGGCCCTGCAGACAGCACTTCCGGGTGACACAGCCCGCAGCACACACGTGTAACACAACGGTCCCCTGACATGGCTACTTTCATCTGTCCCCTCCCCCAGCCAACTGCTCGGTGACCCTCACATCCCCTACATCCCGGGAACACGCCTCACAAACCAGGTGGGCCACACGGTGCGCAGTTGGGTAGGTTGGACATCTGGGGACGTGAGGGTCACTGAATATACACCGACCTCACTGTCCTGGTCCACAGACTGCATCCCAGGGTCCAGCTCCATGCATGGCTGGTCCTGCGGACACGAAGACAGTGGTGGACACAGACGCTGGGCAGGGAGAAGGCCAGGCCGCCCTTTTCCCTCCTCGTCTACACCCCCTCCCTGCCACATGAGGTCCAGCCATTCCCTGCCTGCAGCCCTGGCGGGTGTAGGAGGAGCTGAAGGGAGCCCAGCTGGGCAACTAGTGGAGGGAGTCACTGTTATTAGGGAGCCCCCTGGGTGCTGAGTGATTGCACCCCATTTTACAGATGACCAGTGGTCCCAGCATTCAAGGTCACTCTGCTCTAAGTGACCAAGTGCTGACGTGAACAGGAGACTAGAAATCCTTGATTTTCACCAGCATTGAGCCCAGCATTGACCATTGAGGCCTTGTCCTGCGTTGGGGCTCCCCCAGCCAGGTGACCTCCTGAGTCCAAGCACTTTGGGCACCTTCTTCTCCCTGCTTGAATCCCAACACACCCTCCTGAGGTCAGAGTCACTGACCCCATTTTTCATGTAGGAAACTGAGGCTCTGAGAAGACACCACATGACCTTGCCTGTCACAGGGCTGTGAGGTGACGCAGCTGTGGGTTTGACCCCAGGTCAATCTGACCCTAAAGGCTCTGCTAGCACACGAGCCTGAGGAGGTGGCCTGTGAGTCCAGCACAGAGGTGAGTCCATCCTGGATGGGGGCTCGGGGAAGAGGCACTGCAGGCCAGGAGCTCTGAATGAGGCAGGGGCTTGGCAGGGTCCTTGGGGAGGAAGGCTCTAGGGAGGGTGGGGTGCGGTGAGGGGTGCACTCTGGGGACGGTGTCTGGACCAGATCACACAGGGCCGTGACTCAGGCAAGGAGTCGGGCCTCACTACAGGTTGGTTGGACGTGAACGAGCAGTCTCATCAGAGCCTCTGGCGGTTAGAGCCTAGATTTGGATGGAGCTTGGTGTGGGCACCTTATCCACCTCCACTCAAGCCCAGATCCCCAAGAACCAACAGGATGAGAAGGCTGCATCCATTTCCTCTCATGTACAGTGGGCACTTTGGCGGTCGCCTACCTCCTCCCAGGGCTGGGCATGCTGCCTGGAGGGCCCAAAGAGGGCTTCTTGTCAAAGTAGCCATTCAGGACAGGTCTGTGCTCAGAGAGCTCTGAGTGATGGGACCAAGGATGTCCCACCAGTGGGCTAAACAAGACGCTCCTGTCCACGTTGCTGTTGTTTATTCCAAGTGGACTGGGATGATGCAGCATTGCCCACCGGGTGCATGGACAGGGCCGGCAAGGAGCTATGGTTGAAAAGCCTGAGACACAACGCTTGTGTGTGACCAAAGCTGCCACGGGTGTGGTGGAGGCTGAGGAGGAAGAGGTGCTGCTGGATGCCAAGATGAAACCAGAGACCATCGGGGACCAGGGTGCGGTTGATTTCCATAACTGTGGGGGATGGCATGATCAGCAGATTTTCTGGACCCGGCAGGACACCTCAGGCCGGCATACAGCTCCTGGGCTTCTTGGCCCTTTTGTGGGTGTGGATGTGAAATACTGGTCAAGGCAACAAGGGACTGGGAATGGGCTGTCAGGGAGAATGGGTAGGGCAGTCACCTTCTTTTCCTTGAAACCAGGGGACTCTGGGTCAAAACTCATGTTGCTCTCCTCACCTTGGACCTGGAGCAACCAGCCAAGTGCTTGCTGAGCATTGGACAATGTCCCTGCCACTGAGGTCCTGGTCCTATCTGAGGTGTCCCAGCACTTGGTGTGGGAGCTGTCCCTGGTCCTGAAGCCTGTGTTGGGGCCTGGAGGCTTTGAGGCTGGATGGAAGGGCTGCATTTGCAGAGGTCACGCCCACTGGGTGAGTGGGGACTCTGGGACACCTGAAGTCACAGATGCAAGTGACCCGCACCTGGGAAGGTGTGAGGGAGGTGCACAGAGGGCAGTGCCTCAGTGACAGGCAGGGCTTCATGCCCATGGGCAGCACTCCTTGGCAAAGGTCAGCTAGTCCTTTGGACCCTAGAGGGCAGAAGGCACCTAAGGCTGCCAGTGGTCCACGGCAGGCCAGGCCAGCCTGCTGACTGGCAGGCATCAGGCCTGCAGCAGGAGAGGTTCAGGGTGAAACTGCTCCTGGGTAGCCTGGGCCAGCGGGTTGGACAGAAAAGATGGCCACCTGGTTTTTGTCACTCTAGTCTGTACGTGCTCGTGTCCTCAGCTAGCCAGACCCTGGAGAGGGTGGCCCTGTAGCTGAACAGCACTAGGGACTGAGGAGAAGTTGCCCTTGGCAATAGCGGGTCCCTCCTCTTCATGTTAGGCCGGGTTGAGCTGGCTCCATGCCTGAACTCACCCCCTGGGTGACGGTGGGCTTCTTCAAGTCAAAATCATACTAGGCTTCGGGTTCATGGCACTGAACACATTGGCATCCTCAGGGGTCTTCAACATGGAGGGGAGGGGCCAAAGGAGGGTTGGCTGTGCTCAGGATAGCCATACCAGGGACAGGGAAATGCACAGAGACAGGAAACAGATCAGTGCCTCTCAGGGGGTGGGGGAGTGGATATGGGGCCATGGCTGCTTCATGGGTACAGGGGTTCTGGTGGGGTGAAGCAATGATCTGGAATTAGATAACGGTGACGGTACACAGCATAGAAGATGTAGTTAATGGCTGGCCCTGAATTGTACAACTTTAAGTGATGAAAACATTAAACTTTATTGAATGTAAATTTGAACACATAAAACATAAAAAATCATAAAACATAGAAAAGGGAAAAGACATCCTGCCCTCACAGGCAAGGTGAAGGACAACTCTAGGGTGGAGCTGGAGCCGGCCGGGCCTTAGTTGCTGGCGATGAGGGCGGTGCTGCAGCTGCTCTATGCTGGAGCCACTGCTCTGGTTGACGCTGGAGATCCCACCAGCGCTGGCTGTGCAACTGGCCCAGGAGCTGGACCTGATGTGGGGCTGGAGCTCATTCTGTCTCAGGCGATGGTGCCAGACCTGCTTCTAGAATTGGCTCCGGTCCTGAGACTGACTCTAGCTCTGCATTGTTGACAGATTTGGTGCGGGAGCTAGTGATGGAAATGGCTGCTGCTCTGGAGCTGGTCAAGTGTGGGAGCTGGAGGGAGCTCTAGTTCTGGAGCTGGCTGCAACTGAGCTCTAGAGCTGGCGCCAGACCTGTCACTAGTCCACAGCTGGAGCAGGATCTGGTGCTATGTGGCTCTAACTTTGTAGTTTGAGGTAACTCTGGCTCTGCTGCTGGTGACCGAGCCTTCTCTAGCTCCACAGCTGGTAAACAACGTGTCCTGACCTTTAGATGGGGTCAGTGACATCACCAACCCATCATGAGCTGTCCATCAGATGGTGGGTGCACTCCAGCTAATAGGATCTATTAGATTAGTGTTATTTCATCTCAGTTCCAGTTACATATTTATTTTAAATATACTTAGAAGGAGAACAGGATAACAGAAACTATTTACTCTTTGCTGAGATTTACCAGAGCACACCTTATTGATGTCGTTTTTTAAGAAATATTACACAGTGGAAGACACCATTCTCCTTCCTCTCTCTTTCCTGCCCAGAGGTAACTACCATCTTGACGTTAATATATGTATTCCGTACACATTGTCTTTTGCAAAAAGACAATCGTCCCAAATTTGCTGAGGTTTTTGTTATAAGTGGCCATCAACGATATGCGTCCTAGTGGATACTGTTAAAAACTCTGTCCTTTCCAAGTAAAGACAACAGTTCAACAGTTAGTTGAGAAGGTACCTGCTTTGTAGATATGGTTTTTAAAAGAGAGGTTTGAAAATATCTCCATTATGTTACCATTGACCTTCCTTATTTGGAAGAGTTATGTTCTGTCAATTCTTCGCTGACATTGCATGAGCAAGAACGAACCAGTGCTCCCAGGGGAAGGACAAGGCGAGGTTTCTGCAGCCTCTGGTCGTGACATATTTGGGAACCTCTCAATGCACAACCTTGTCTTATGTGTGTCTCTTGAAAGACACCTTATTTCATATACATTGTTGATTCATTAGTTGAACTCTCGGCCAACAGCACTATCTATAACTCATGCCTGAAGGAAGCTCATCTAACACAAGCATTTTCTACGAAAGGCCCACCACAGGCTCCTTGTGCTTACGAACACTGCACAACACTTCAGCACGACGTTTGAGGGCCATTCTAAAGAGCAAAAGCACCAAGGAGAAGCACAAAAGGTGACAAACGTAGCATTCCATAGATTAGACAAAGGACATTTGTTGACGTGAGAATTAAAACAAGAGTTTTAATACTGTAATAGCAAAAGCTGGAAACAACCCAAATGTGCACCAAAAGAAGAACGGTCGAAGGAGATGTCGTGTACTCATACTAACATGTAACAGTGAAAAAGAATGGCATAGGTCCAAGCAAATTGTTACAAAAGTATCTCCACTGTAGTTTTGAGTGAAAAGAGGAGGCTGCCGAACCAGGTCCATGCCTCACAGGAACAGGTCTGCCTGAGGTTTGATCTCCAAGCAGCTCTATCAAGCCTAATGCCAACTGCTGTGAAAAAGGAAACAAAAATTCTGTTTCTGGAATGTGCTATTTGCCTAAAGAAAATCTTGCAAGCATGTGGATGGTAGGTTCATCTAAAAGGACAGAGAGCTGAGACTTTGCTGAGCTTACAGAATAGGATTTACGAGTTCTTTCATTCCCTGATTCCTAAGGAATATTTTTAAGTAAATGTCTGCTTGTGTGACAACATTTCACGTGAGATTCGCTTGCATTATAAGCTGGTAATGAGGTTGTGGGGCTTAGCTAACCATTACCAAGGCAAAGTTTTGCTGGCTCTCCTCTCTACCAAAAGCAACCGAAAAGTTGGGCAGGACTATTTTGGGTTTTCTGGTGGTATTTGGGCTGGTTTGCAGCACACACACCCAAGAAGTCTCTCACCTCTGGGCCTCTGTACTTGAGGTAGCCTCTGCCTAGAACCTCTACCCAGGATGTGTAAATGGCTCACTCTTCATTTCTTCATGCCTTGGCTCAAATGTCCTCTGAGAGGTGGACACCAAGACAGGATTAAACGGGCAAGGATTTTATGGGGGGAAATGCTTCTGTAACAGAAAATGGGGTGGGGGAGCCTGGCAAAGTGGGAGAGACATCAGGCCATGATGCAAGTCTGACTCTAAATGAGGGAGAGATAGAGGGTAGGATGGGTCCAAGTGTCCTACACTGCTGTATAGTCTAAGGACGGCTTAGGAATGCCACTGGGGAGTCCTTGAGCACAAGCAGATCAGCAGAGGAGTCCATGCCTCCCAGGAACAGGTCTGCCTGAGTGTCTATCCCTGCCTCACTCACTGATTCGGAGCAGTCCAAGGGAACACGAGCTCAGTGCAAACAGAGGATAGATCTCATAGCCCACAGACTA
>NW_026690915.1:1687500-1691268 GCF_020826845.1 Diceros bicornis minor
AGGGTTAGGGTTAGGGTTAGGGTTAGGGTTAGGGTTAGGGTTAGGGTTAGGGTTAGGGTTAGGGTTAGGGTTAGGGTTAGGGTTAGGGTTAGGGTTAGGGTTAGGGTTAGGGGTTAGGGTTAGGTTAGGGTTAGGGTTAGGGTTAGGGTTAGGGTTAGGGTTAGGGTTAGGGTTAGGGTTAGGGTTAGGGTTAGGGTTAGGGTTAGGGGTTAGGGTTAGGGTTAGGGTTAGGGTTAGGTTAGGGTTAGGGTTAGGGTTAGGGTTAGGGTTAGGGTTAGGGTTAGGGTTAGGGTTAGGGTTAGGGTTAGGGTTAGGGTTAGGGTTAGGGTTAGGGTTAGGGTTAGGGTTAGGGTTAGGGTTAGGGTTAGGGTTAGGTTAGGGTTAGGGTTAGGGTTAGGGTTAGGGTTAGGGTTAGGGTTAGGGTTAGGGTTAGGGTTAGGGTTAGGGTTAGGGTTAGGGTTAGGGTTAGGGTTAGGGTTAGGGTTAGGGTTAGGGTTAGGGTTAGGGTTAGGGTTAGGGTTAGGGTTAGGGTTAGGGTTAGGGTTAGGGTTAGGGTTAGGGTTAGGGTTAGGGTTAGGGTTAGGGTTAGGGTTAGGGTTAGGGTTAGGGTTAGGGTTAGGGTTAGGGTTAGGGTTAGGGTTAGGGTTAGGGTTAGGGTTAGGGTTAGGGTTAGGGTTAGGGTTAGGGTTAGGGTTAGGGTTAGGGTTAGGGTTAGGGTTAGGGTTAGGGTTAGGGTTAGGGTTAGGGTTAGGGTTAGGGTTAGGGTTAGGGTTAGGGTTAGGGTTAGGGTTAGGGTTAGGGTTAGGGTTAGGGTTAGGGTTAGGGTTAGGGTTAGGGTTAGGGTTAGGGTTAGGGTTAGGGTTAGGGTTAGGGTTAGGGTTAGGGTTAGGGTTAGGGTTAGGGTTAGGGTTAGGGTTAGGGTTAGGGTTAGGGTTAGGGTTAGGGTTAGGGTTAGGGTTAGGGTTAGGGTTAGGTTAGGGTTAGGGTTAGGGTTAGGGTTAGGGTTAGGGTTAGGGTTAGGTTAGGGTTAGGGTTAGGGTTAGGGTTAGGGTTAGGGTTAGGGTTAGGGTTAGGGTTAGGGTTAGGGTTAGGGTTAGGGTAGGTTAGGGTTAGGGTTAGGGTTAGGGTTAGGGTTAGGGTTAGGGTTGGGTTAGGGTTAGGGTTAGGGTTAGGGTTAGGGTTAGGGTTAGGGTTAGGGTTAGGGTTAGGGTTAGGGTTAGGGTTAGGGTTAGGGTTAGGGTAGGTTAGGGTTAGGGTTAGGGTTAGGGTTAGGGTTAGGGTTAGGGTTAGGGTTAGGGTTAGGGTTAGGGTTAGGGTTAGGGTTAGGGTTAGGGTTAGGGTTAGGGTTAGGGTTAGGGTTAGGGTTAGGGTTAGGGTTAGGGTTAGGGTTAGGTTAGGGTTAGGGTTAGGGTTAGGGTTAGGGTTAGGGTTAGGGTTAGGGTTAGGGTTAGGGTTAGGGTTAGGGTTAGGTTAGGGTTAGGGTTAGGGTTAGGGTTAGGGTTAGGGTTAGGGTTAGGGTTAGGGTTAGGTGGTTAGGGTTAGGGTTAGGGTTAGGTTAGGGTTAGGGTTAGGGTTAGGGTTAGGGTTAGGGTTAGGGTTAGGGTTAGGGTTAGGGTTAGGTTAGGGTTAGGGTTAGGGTTAGGGTTAGGGTTAGGGTTAGGGTTAGGGTTAGGGTTAGGTTAGGGTTAGGGTTAGGGTTAGGGTTAGGGTTAGGGTTAGGGTTAGGGTTAGGGTTAGGGTTAGGGTTAGGGTTAGGGTTAGGGTTAGGGTTAGGGTTAGGGTTAGGTTAGGGTTAGGGTTAGGGTTAGGGTTAGGGTTAGGGTTAGGGTTAGGGTTAGGGTTAGGGTTAGGGTTAGGGTTAGGGTTAGGGTTAGGGTTAGGGTTAGGGTTAGGGTTAGGGTTAGGGTTAGGGTTAGGGTTAGGGTTAGGGTTAGGGTTAGGGTTAGGGTTAGGGTTAGGGTTAGGGTTAGGGTTAGGGTTAGGGTTAGGGTTAGGGTTAGGGTTAGGGTTAGGGTTAGGGTTAGGGTTAGGGTTAGGGTTAGGGTTAGGGTTAGGGTTAGGGTTTAGGGTTAGGGTTAGGGTTAGGGTTAGGGTTAGGGTTAGGGTTAGGGTTAGGGTTAGGGTTAGGGTTAGGGTTAGGGTTAGGGTTAGGGTTAGGGTTAGGGTTAGGGTTAGGGTTAGGGTTAGGGTTAGGGTTAGGGTTAGGGTTAGGGTTAGGGTTAGGGTTAGGGTTAGGGTTAGGGTTAGGGTTAGGGTTAGGGTTAGGGTTAGGGTTAGGGTTAGGGTTAGGGTTAGGGTTAGGGTTAGGGTTAGGGTTAGGGTTAGGGTTAGGGTTAGGGTTAGGGTAGGGTTAGGGTTAGGGTTAGGGTTAGGGTTAGGGTTAGGGTTAGGGTTAGGGTTAGGGTTAGGGTTAGGGTTAGGGTTAGGTTAGGGTTAGGGTTAGGGTTAGGGTTAGGGTTAGGGTTAGGGTTAGGGTTAGGGTTAGGGTTAGGGTTAGGGTTAGGGTTAGGGTTAGGGTTAGGGTTAGGTTAGGGTTAGGGTTAGGGTTAGGGTTAGGGTTAGGGTTAGGGTTAGGGTTAGGGTTAGGGTTAGGGTTAGGGTTAGGGTTAGGGTTAGGGTTAGGGTTAGGGTTAGGGTTAGGGTTAGGGTTAGGGTTAGGGTTAGGGTTAGGGTTAGGGTTAGGGTTAGGGTTAGGGTTAGGGTTAGGGTTAGGGTTAGGGTTAGGGTTAGGGTTAGGGTTAGGGTTAGGGTTAGGGTTAGGGTTAGGGTTAGGGTTAGGGTTAGGGTTAGGGTTAGGGTTAGGGTTAGGGTTAGGGTTAGGGTTAGGGTTAGGGTTAGGTTAGGGTTAGGGTTAGGGTTAGGGTTAGGGTTAGGTTAGGGTTAGGGTTAGGGTTAGGGTTAGGGTTAGGGTTAGGGTAGGGTTAGGGTTAGGGTTAGGGTTAGGGTTAGGGTTAGGGTTAGGGTTAGGGTTAGGGTTAGGGTTAGGGTTAGGGTTAGGGTTAGGGTTAGGGTTAGGGTTAGGGTTAGGGTTAGGGTTAGGGTTAGGGTTAGGGTTAGGGTTAGGGTTAGGGTTAGGGTTAGGGTTAGGGTTAGGGTTAGGGTTAGGGTTAGGGTTAGGGTTAGGGTTAGGGTTAGGGTTAGGGTTAGGGTTAGGGTTAGGGTTAGGGTTAGGGTTAGGGTTAGGGTTAGGGTTAGGGTTAGGGTTAGGGTTAGGGTTAGGGTTAGGGTTAGGGTTAGGGTTAGGGTTAGGGTTAGGGTTAGGGTTAGGGTTAGGGTTAGGGTTAGGGTTAGGGTTAGGGTTAGGTTAGGGTTAGGGTTAGGGTTAGGGTTAGGGTTAGGGTTAGGGTTAGGGTTAGGGTTAGGGTTAGGGTTAGGTTAGGGTTAGGGTTAGGGTTAGGGTTAGGGTTAGGGTTAGGGTTAGGGTTAGGGTTAGGTTAGGGTTAGGGTTAGGGTTAGGGTTAGGGTTAGGGTTAGGGTTAGGTTAGGTTAGGGTTAGGGTTAGGGTTAGGGTTAGGGTTAGGGTTAGGGTTAGGGTTAGGGTTAGGGTTAGGGTTAGGGTTAGGGTTAGGGTTAGGGTTAGGGTTAGGGTTAGGGTTAGGGTTAGGGTTAGGGTTAGGGTTAGGGTTAGGGTTAGGGTTAGGGTTAGGGTTAGGGTTAGGGTTAGGGTTAGGGTTAGGGTTAGGGTTAGGGTTAGGGTTAGGGTTAGGGTTAGGGTTAGGGTTAGGGTTAGGGTTAGGGTTAGGGTTAGGGTTAGGGTTAGGGTTAGGG